>NW_007251425.1:375304-393703 GCF_000164805.1 Carlito syrichta | reverse complement strand
TCATCTCTACAATAAATCAAAAAAAATTAGCCAGGCGTGGTAGCGCGTGCCTGTAGTTCCGGCTACTTGGAAGGTTGAGGCGGAAGGATCACTGGAGCCCAGCAGGTCATGGCTGCGGTGGTCGTGAGCATGCCACTGTACTCCAGCCAGGGCAACAGAGTGAGACTCCAACTCAAAAAATGAATAAATAAAATAAAATTTAAAAAATTTTTTAAAAACCAGAAATTTATTTCACACAGTTCTGGAGGCTGGGAAGTCTAAAATCAAGTTGCTGGCAGCTATGGTGTCTGGTGCAGGCCGCTTCCTGGTTCATAGGTGGCACCTTCCCACTGTGTCTTCATGTGACACAGCGGGAAGGTGCCACCTATGAACCAGGGCGCTAATTCCATTCATGAAGCCTCTGTCCTCATGACCTCATCACCTCCCAAAGGTCCCACCTTTTAAGACCCCCCCCCTTGGGGCGAGGATTTCAGCTCATGGATCTGGGGACACTCCTTCAGACCTCAGGACCCTTTGCTGATGCAGAATGTTCTGCTTGCTCACTCCACGGCCGCCATCCAGGCGGCTCTGCACGCACAGATGGAAAATGGCTCCAAGGTCCAGAAGCAAAATGTTTCCCAAAGCAAACAATAACCTGTTGTGAATATTGATACCAACATGGCGCATTGGGCACCACAGAGTGGGGCCCAGGCAGTGGCTGGGAGCCAGGGCTGCATAGAAATGTGGTGGTTTGTGCCTTTTTAAACAGAACAGCAAAGAGACGCACCCGGGAGTGTGGGCTGTTTCTGGGTTTCTAGACAAGCCATGAGGCTGGTGAAGGGAGAAGACACAGGCCTGGGCCCTCGTCAGGGTGGGACTGGGGCTTCTTATCCAAAGCTGGACCCAACACAAAGTGTGGAGACCAAGCGACTTTTTCTGACACAGGTCCCTGACCCTCATCAGGGCAGTAGAAGCAGCCCAGCACCATAGGGTCGGGCAGACCAGCTCCCACACGGGCAGGGGCCTGAATGCTGGCAGCAGGGTGGCAACCAGGGCCCAAGGACCCAAGTTACCTCGCCTAGAAATAGGCCACCTCCTCCCACAAAGCAGCCCCTGAGGATGACAGCTCTTTGATGCCTCACTTTGCAGCAGAAGCAGGTGCCTTGGGGGTCAGAGGGAGCAGCAGGGCTGGGCTCGAGTTCTGGCCCTGCCATCCTGTGACTTTAAGGCCTCGTGTCCTGGTTGGGGAGATGGGGGTCACTGGGGACCACAGGTGCCGACTTGGAGGCCACCATCCAGCAAGCCCTGGGTCTAAATCCCTGTTGAGTGTGGACAAGTCCTGAGCTCTTCAAGGCTTGTTACATCCGTCCGTGAAGTGTGTGTGCAGTTTCCTCCTTGAAGGCTGCTGGGAGGACCAAGAATGGCCAGCATTCAGCCTGTGAATGGCCAGCATTCAGCCTGTGAGGACTCTTCCTTAGGCCACGGGGGCCAAGGGACACAAACAACTTGGGGAGACTTCCTAAAGGTATTCGGAACCCAGAAAGGGAGGGGTCAATCATGAGATTTTTGTTTAGGAGCGTGGCCAGAGGGAAGCAGGCCCCCTGTCGCCTCTGCCCACTTCCGGGGTGCCTGGGAGGGGCCCCTGCGGTTCACATGCCTTGTAAGCAGCCCAGATGTAGACCTGGAAACGGTGGGGACTGAATTACCCGTAGGTGCCCCAGGTTGCGGGCCCCACCCCCTCACCACTCTGCCTGCGAGATTCAATCCCGCCCTGTGCAGGTGAGCAACTTATCGGATTCCAACGAGTCCGATTTTAATGCTGCCGCATTGTTACAGGCGGCAGAAAACCTGTTTCTTTCCCGTTTTATACATCCAGGAAATTTGTACCACATGCAACCTGCCTGTCTTTATACACTTGAAAATGTCACGTTCTCTCTTTCCGGGGCCCGCAGACCCATCCCAGGCATATAAAACACAGGACTGAGGGTGGGAGCCCCTCCGATGGGTTAGGAAAAACAGCTGAATGCATCTTACCATTAAGAACCGAGTCCTGCCCCCATCCAGGAGGCCTGGCCTGGAAGCTGAAAGACAATCTGTTATTTCCCCCAGGGAGGTGGTGAAGGCACACTCGGGAAGAAGGTATGATTACAGAGACCTGGCTGGGCACTGCTTTCCTGGATGTAGGATCTCACAGGAGCCCCTAGTCCCACCCCCACATGCTCAGGCTTCAGGCCCAGAGACCACACCTCCAGACCATAAAGCCTTGAGCCTGTCTCTCCGAGGCCCTGAATCTAATTGAAAGCCACCCCAGCTGCAGATCACTCCCTCCCTGGGAGCGGCTCAGAACCTCAGGAGGGGTTGGAAAGCTGGTTTCCAGGGCAGCTCAACCTGGGCTCTGCCCTGCACAGGGACCTGCTTCCTCCTGGGACCTCAGCCCCACAAAAGGAGGATCTTGACTCTGTGCTGAGATGAGAGCTGAGTCAGTAAGGCTCTGTCCCTGCTCTCAGAAGCTCATGGTCTCTCCTGAACCACCTTTCCTTCTTTGGTTCTTGGCCTCGTGAGCTTTTCTGGAACATTCACTGTGTGCCAGGTGCTGCGCTAAGTGGGGAGATGGAAAAGAACATTAAGCCAAACCTCCCTGGGAAGGCTTGAAAGGGGAGGGAGCCTCCCTTCATCCCTGCAGTGACCCTCCCCTGAGCATGTTCTCCGGGGCAGGCCTGGGGTCCAGGGCTGAGCCTAAGCAGAGCCTTGGCCACAGAGCTCCAGAGGGACAGAGCCTCCCAGCCCACCCAGAAAGGCCCTCAGGTCTCCTGACCTCCTCCCAGTGGGGTTCCGACACACTATTGTCCAGTAGCTCATCTGGGCCAGGTGTACAGACCCGGGGACACAGGTAGACATGGTGCAGACACAGGGACTCTGAGCCAGGTGTGAAGACCCAGGGACTTGGGATAGACATGGTATAGACACCGGGACTCTGGGCCAGGTGTGCAGACCTGGGGACTCAGGTAGACTTGGTGCAGACACAGGGACTCTGAGTCAGGTGTGAAGACCCAGGGACTTGGGGAAGACATGGTACAGACACAGGGACTCTGAGCCAGGTGTGAAGACCCAGAGACTTGGGGTAGACATGGTACAGTCACAGGGACTCTTGGCCAGGTGTGCAGACCTGGGGACTCAGGTAGACTTGGTGCAGACACAGGGACTCTGAGTCAGGTGTGAAGACCCAAGGACTTGGGGAAGACCTGGCACAGACACAGGGACTCTGAGCCAGGTGTGAAGACCCAGAGACTTGGGGTAGACATGGTACAGACACAGGGACTCTGGGTCAGGTGTGCAGACCTGGGGACTCAGGTAGACTTGGTGCAGACACAGGGACTCTGAGTCAGGTGTGAAGACCCAGGGGCTCAGGTAGACCATGGTGCAGACACAGGGACTCTGAGCCAGGTATGACAACCGGGGATTTGGGGTAGACATGGTGCAGACATAGGGACTCTGAGCCAGATATAAAGACCTGGGGACTCAAGTAGACATGGTACAGACACAGGAACGCTGAGTAAGATGTGAGGATCCAGGGACTCAAGTAACATGGTGCAAACACAGGGACTCTGAGTCAGGTGTGAAGACCTGAGACTTAGGTAGACATGGTATAGACACAGGGACTCTGGGTCAGGTGTGCAGATCTGGGGTCTCGGATAGACATGATGTAGACATGGGCTCTGGACCAGGTGTGAAGAAAGGAGCTCAGGATAGACGTGGTGCAGATGCAAGGACTCTTGGGCCAGGCGTGCAACCCTGAGGACTCGGACGTGGTGCAGACATAGGGGCTCTGAGCCAGGTGTAAAGACCTGAGGACTCAGGTAGACATGGTGCCAACACAGGGGCTCTGGGCCAAGTGTGCAGACAGGCAGACCCGGGTGGGCTGGTGGGGTGGTCAGTAGAGGGGAAAGAAATGGAAAATCAAGCCTTCGCCCATAAGGAGGCAGTAACATCTCTGGGAAGTCAAGCCCCATAGAAATGGAATATGGAGGGAGCCCTCGAGACAGACAGCCCCAGCTTCACCATATAATTTGGACCCCAGGCATGATGGGGAACCAGGCAAAGAGGGCAGAGCAACACCCTCCAGACTGGAGCCCCATGGGACATGACCTGGTTCCCCATTGTAGGGTTTCCCACCCCCCAGGCCTTATGGGTCTATGGTCTGTTAGGAACCGGACTGCACAGCAGGAGGTGAGCACCTGGTGAGCAAGCAAAGCTTCATCTGTGTTACAGCCACTCCCCATTGCTCGCATGACCGCTTGAGCTCCGCCTCCTGCAGATCAGCACTAAAAATCCTTCTTCCATTTCCAGCATCCTAACTTTGTGAAAGCAGGGTTTTCTTCAGTGACAGCAACCAACACGAGATTATGGAGTAGACTGGACATAAGCAACACATCTTGGGTTTCCCTATCTCCTATCACCCCCAGGTGGGACAGTCTAGTTGCAGGAAAATGAGCTCAGGGCTCCCACTGATTCTGCATTATGGATTGTATAATTATTTCATTATATATTTCAATGTAATAATAATAGAAGCAAAGTGCACAATGAACGGAATGTGCTTGAATCATCCCAAAACCATCCCTCCGCCCTGGTTGGTGGAGAAAATTGTCTTCCATGAAACCAGTCCCTGATGCCAAAAAGGTTGGGAACTGCTGCCCCATCATATGCCAGCACCTTGACAGGGCCTAGAATGTAATAGGTGCTGAGGTAATCTGTCAGGCGAATAGGATGACTCTTGAATGGACCCATTCCCCTGCACCCTCCTTAAGTTCTCTCCAGGCCCCATCCATATCACCAGGAGAGTGCATGTACTGAGGCAGCTTCTCCAGGGACTGGGCAGAGTGGGATCCCTGTCCCTCATTGTGCCTGGGTCAGTTTCTTTTTGTTTGTTTTAACTGAGGTCAAATTCATATAACATGAAATTAACTTTTTAAGCGTTGTGCACCACTCTCTAGTTCCAAAGCATTTTCATCACCCCAAAAGGAAGCCTCCTACCCAGTGGCGGCTACTCCTCTCCCCCCTGGTAACCACCAGTCTAAGTCTGACTCTATGGATTTATCTATTCTGAGAATTTTATATGAATGGAATCATCTGGTATGAGCTTTATCCATGCTGCAGCAAGTGTCAGTACTTGATTCCTTTATATGGGTGAATATTATTCCGTCGTAGTGGTGGCCCACGTTTTGTTTGTCCGTTCCTCTGGTGATGGACCCCTGGGCTCTTCCTGCCTTTTGGGGAGTGTGCTGCTATGGATATGAGCATACATGGACTTGTCTGAGTCCGTTTTCAGTTCTTTGGGGTTCAACCTTGGAGTGGAATTGCAGGGTCGTGTGGTAACTTTATGTTAACTTTTTGAGGAATGGGCCACAGCTTCTCTACAAAGTTCTAAAGAGGTTTTTGAACAGCCTTCCAGTTAACCAACACTACTAGGCTCCAAGGAAACAGATATGAAATAAGACCTCTCTCTGCCCCCCAGGAACTCCTGGCCTGATCTGAGCCCGTACTGAGGCCCCACTGCCGCTGCTGAGCCCAGTGGACTCCTAGGAGAAGTTTTGGGAGTCTGAGCTCCTGGCAGTGTTTGGTGGCAGGATCTTCTTCCAGCCACCCTTGTCCTAGAAGCACAAATGCACAGTTACGTCCAGTGGCAGCCCCGAGTCCCTGTGCTGGCAGGCTCACGGGAGGAAGCTGGCCCCGGAGAGTATGGCTTCAAGGGAGCCACACGGGTGA
Organism: Carlito syrichta; assembly: GCF_000164805.1. Classification (NCBI taxonomy): domain Eukaryota; kingdom Metazoa; phylum Chordata; class Mammalia; order Primates; family Tarsiidae; genus Carlito; species Carlito syrichta. The sequence continues at coordinate 387,961 of NW_007251425.1, read as the reverse complement.
CTATGACCTTGGGCAAGTCACTCCTCCCTGGGCCTCATCTCCTCTGCAAAGTTGGGGCTGGGTTGGACAGCTTGCAGGAGTCTGTGCTGCCCAGATCGCTAGGCTTCTGGATCCCAAATCTAGGAACCACCAGCCCTGAAGGAAATGTCCCCTTCAATACTTCTGGGCCTTTCCATGAGGAAGTCAGCCCTTCATCTGGATTTACATGCAGATGAAATGCTTCTAGACACTGTGCTGGAATCATGAACACTGAGCCAAAAAGATCTGCCCCGCCCCCCTCTAAGTCCTGGGGGCAGGCTGACCCTGCAGGGCACTCCTGGAGGGGAACAGGTGGGGTCAGGGGCTAGCACAAGGGTGATCCTGGGCATGAGCCCGTGTCCCAGCCAGCAGTTTAATCCAGGAGGCCTTTCCTGGAGAATAGGCCTTCAGGCAGAGGACTGGGCAGGGGGAGGACTGTGGCAGCCAGAGGACAACCCCCAGTGGAGGGAAGGAGAAAGATGATGGGGCGAGGGCGCCTTCTGACTTCATGCTGGGACTCGGCCCCTCACAGCAGGTCGGGGACCCAGAAACGCGCCCACTGTGGTCAGCTGGGCTGGGCTTTGGGGAAAGGCCTATCTGGCCAGTCCTGAGGAAAGCTGGGAATTTCGGGGGAAATCTGAGCACAGCCCGGGGGGATCTGACTCCATTGCCGAGAGGAGTCAGATCCAGTGGGGGGGTCTCCAGAGCTGCATCCCCAAGAGGGGCTCTGCCTCCTTCTCCCTCTCTGTTTGCATTCTGGCAGGGCTCTCCTGTCCTGGGCAGTTGCGGCTTATTTTAAAACAGCCGTGGCATGATTCTGCTGAGAGAGAGCAAAGAAGTAAAACCTAAACTGAACTAAACTAAACTAAAATAAACAACCCTGGCTCCCTCCTCAGGGAAGCTGTGGAGAGAGGGAGGGGGCGGACAGCCTCTCTGGAGGACAACCTCTTCTCACAACCTGGGCAGAAGCCTCCACCAGAGCAGCTGAGAAGATCCCATTATAACCACGAAGAGTGGGCCAGGTGACACGTGTCCTGTATCTGAGGAAACTGAGGAGGCTTGTGTTGATTGATGATCTCCCACATGCCAGTCACAGAAAGCATGTTGTCCTTTAACCCCACAAACCTGCAAGATTGGAGCCATCCTCCACCCACTTCCTATGACAGTGACAGTGAGATTCAGAGACCCAGGCGCTCACCTGTTGTCATCAGTGCTGCTAAGATGTGCGGGCAGTTTTCAAACCCAGGTCTGGTCGATGCCCAGGCCTCTACTGGGCAGCTCTGGCCCTCCCACCGGGTACTCCGACCTCCACTCACCACGTTCGAGGGTCAGATTTTCTCTGCCTAGTGAGGAAGGGGTAGGAGGGGCCTTTGCCCTCCATTGATCCCTCTCAACTCTCTCCCGGGGTTCTCAGGCCTGGACAGTGCACTGAACAGAGGACCTTGGCCAGGCTGGATCTCAGGGCCCAAAGCCCTTGAGGGCATTGCCTGTTCCTACTGCTCTTCCTAGGAGAGCCAGAGCCTTGAACCTTGAACCAAACGGGAGAAGGCTTCTGCTCCGTCCAAGCCCTTGGCTTGCAGCCCTTCTTTCTACTAACCCACAGAGACTTATTTTTGTAGCAGTTATTATTTAAGCTTCATCATCATCATCATCATTTCTGTTCTACACAGGAGGAGATTGGGGCTCCATGAGGCTGCTTCAGTTGAGGTTCACCCCCCTTCTAAGTGCCGCCAGCACCTTGTGGGTCAGATATGCTCAGAGCCCCCTGGGAGAGAACAGCCACAGAGGTTTGAGTCCGTTTGTTTTCAGGGTAGGGGACACTGCCGTGCAAACCCCCACTCAGTGCTTTCCTACCTAGCACAGGACTGCCCACCTCTTGGTCTGTGATTTGCAGGAGCCAGGACTTGGTGTGATTCCGTGTGTGTGTGCGCACACGTTTGTGTCCAGATCCCAGAGGGAAAACCTGACTCTGGGGGCACGCTCGCCCCTCCCCAGAAGGGCTGTGCCTGCTGCCTTCTCTCCTTTGTAAAGATGTTTTTGTGAACTTGAGAAGAAATCGGGAAAAGGCCGATTCCCTCTGTCCAGCCCATTAATTCTGCATGCTCAGGCCCGAATTAACCTTGGCAAGCCTTCGAGAGGAGAGAGTAATTCTAACCTTAAAAATCTGCTGATTAAAGCTGGTTTCAGGAATTCGACTCCACTTAATGTGCTGGCGCGGAGCCCAGCCTCGCATTAACATAGCCACAGAGAGGCCTGGCATTTCCCTCCACCTTCCCAATAAACAAAACCCCGTTGCCTGTTTGAAGCAAGAATTCCTCCAATTCCCTGGCCGCGTTCAGCTGCATGTGTCGGAGGGTGCCACGGGCACCAGGATGGGCGGCGTGGGAAGCTGGATTCCCGCAGGCTCCGGAGCAGAGCAGGGATTACAGCCAGGAATCCTGGGCGGCTCCAGCCCCTTGTGTGCAGCCTCCAGGGAGGAGAGCAGCTGGCTTCTGGGCCACCCTCTGCCCTCCCCCGCGATGCCTTCCAGAATGGCTTTAGGGGCTGTGGGAGTGGCTCTGGCATCTGCCTCTGCTGCCCTCTGGAGATGGGTGGATGAGTAAGGAAAGAGCCAGGTTGCAGGAGGCGGTGCAGCAGAAACTCAGCCCAGAGGGTGCAGCCCCAGCCTCCCTACCATAACTCAGTGTCCCACCATTAGTGTCCCATCTCCTAGGCTGAAATGCACAAGCCCTAACAAGCTGTTGGCAAGGAAAACACCAGACCCAGAGTCCTGTGTGGGGTCCATTAGACAATCCTCAGCACTGAATGCCAGCGGGCCTGGGAAAAAGTGGGAGAGAGGGGTTAGGGACACGGAGGGAAGGGTAAAAGGAGGGAAGGATGGATGGATAGGTGAATGGGTGAGTGGATGGATGGATGAATGGTGGAGGGATAGATGCGTGGATGGATGGATGGATGGATGGATGGGTGGGTGGGTGGATGGGTGGATGGGTGGATGTTTGGACGGGTGGATGGATAGATGGGTGGATGGGCGGGTGGGTGGGTGGGTGGGTGAGGGAAGGAGGGAAAGATAGAAGGATGGATGAAGGAAGGAAGAGGAGGGTGAAAGGATGGATGGGATGGAGGGAGGGAATATGGAAGGCAGGGAGGGAAAGATAAGTGGAAGGATGGAAGAATGGATGGATGGATAGGTGAATGGGTGAGTATATGGATGGATGAATGGTGGATGGATCGATGCGTGAATGGATGGATGGATAGATAGGGGGATGGATGGGTGGATGGGTGGGTGGATGGGTGAGTGGGAGGATGGATGGGTGGGTGGGTGGATGGACGGATGGATGGTGGATGGATAGACAGGTGGGCGGGTAGATGCATGGGTGGATGGAACAAGAAAGGAAAGAAGGAGGGATTAAGGAAGGAAGGGAGGAGAGGATGGAAGGATGGGTGGGAGGGAGAGAAGATAGAAGGAAGGGAGGGAAAGATAGGTGGAAGGATAGATGGATAGATAGATGGAAGGGAGGGGAAAGGGAAGATGGATGGAAGGGAGGGAAGGACGGATGGAAGGGAAGGAGGGAAGATGGAAAGAAGGAAGGGCAGAAGGGAAAAAAGGAGGAAGGAAGCAGGGGGAGGAGGGAGGAGGAAGGCAGGCCATCATCCGTACAAACCACCTTCAGGATTAGCTCTAGCCGCTTGACAGGGCTCCAAGAAGCAGGCCTCAGCAACGCACTGTGACGAGAGAAAGGACATTTCACCTTATTTATTTATTATTTATGCCCAATACTTTTACAAAGAATTTGACGTAGAAACAGCACAGATATATTGAAATAGACTAAAAGAACAAGAATCTGCGTGAGGGAGATAACTGAAGGGGAATACCACACACACACACACACACACACACACACACACACACACACACACACACATGCTGAGTATAGCCCTGCTAATGACAGGACAGCGGAGCCCAGCTGCCTGGCACACCCAGCAGGGGAGAGCAGGGGACCAGGGGTCAGGACAGATTTCCGAGTCAGGGAGGGTGCAGATCTCCAGCACCCGCTGGGCTGGGCCAGGGCAGGACACAGGATGGGACTGCTGTCCCCAGAGTGGTTTGGGGGCTGCTGGGGATGGGAGCAGGAGATCACATGGACCTGGCTAGGGGTCCCAAGAAGGTGGGAAAATGGGCAGGTGAGGGCAGCCAGGTTCCTGGACGTGACCCCAGCAGAAGGAGCCGCAGCTGATGGGAACAGCCCACGTGCGGCGAGACCGCGGAGAGCTCAGCACCACTGTGCCCTCCTCTGCCCCCTCCCCAAGCCTTGAGACCCAACCCCTCTCTAAATCTAAATTTACTTTATCATCAATTTTTAGCTGTTATTCCATTTTATGCCCACTAATTTATTAAGCTTGGAACACCCCCACCAAAATAAATAAATAAATAAAGCTGAAGCTCCAGGGATTTTATTTATATTCTTAAACATGATTTTTATGCCTTTTTTATCTAAAAATGCATTTAATTTTTATTGCCCTCCTCGTTCATGCCGTTGTTAGGCCGGTAGCTGCTTTATTTAGATGTGTTTCTCCTGCAGACACTTGGTGTGGCCTCTGAGAGGGAGCCCAGCTGAGGGGAGGCAGGTGGGGGACAGAGGTAGGGGCCAAGTGGGGAACCGGGTGGGTCAGATGCCCCGCAGGGGGCCCTGGGCAAGACGGGCACCTCCCCTGGTTCTTTTTCTGTTCCCTTCGACTCTTTCCTCAGCTCCTCATGTTCTCTGTAGGTCTTCCTAGCTCCCAAAAGGGCCTGCGCTGTGAATGTGATCCAGAACTTTCTGTGGAGAGACTGGAGGGGACCTACAACTTGAGGACCCAGCATTCTTCTCTCCGTGATTCACCCTGTGGGTTTCTCACTGCTCTTTGCCCAGACTGAGGAGCACCTCCTTCCTCCCCCTTCACCTCCTTCTCAGCCCACCTGGCCTCTCTCCCTAGCAGAGCTCTGCGATCTGCAGCGCCCTCACCTGGCCCTTGGCCCTCTCTGCTTGTCCAATGTGCCCGCCCTGGGGGAGGGTCTCTTTTGTCTCTAGGGGTCCAGGACCCACAGGCACTTTCTGCAGCATGTCCAGGTGCTGCCTGGTTCTCGGCCTCCTTTCCTTCAACACTTCCTGTAGGGAGGAGGGGCATCGCCAACCTTCTGAAGTTTGCTGTCCTGGCCAGTTTCTATCTGCCCCTCAGTTTCTTCCACTGCAGAGGCCCTGACCTTCACAGCCGGGCCAGGCCATCTGGTCCCCTGTGTCCCTCCAGGGTGTATACAGAGCCTTCTGCCCTGGAGAGGTGGGGCTAAACTCCTGGGGGTTTGGAGGCCAAGGGGCTAGAATTCAGATTTTAGCCCTAACAGATGGTACTACACCTAACAGACGGTACTGACACCCTGAGCCTCAGTTTCTAGGTCTATAGAGAGAGATTCACACCACCCCTGCAAGCACAGTGGAGAGGTTCCCTGACAGAGCCACCTTCCCCATCCTCCTGGGTCCCCTGTGGCACCTAGTACAGGACCTCTTGACTCATTGCGGAAAGACCAATTTAACATCACAGGACAAGCCAGCCAGGATGCCCAGCCGGGCAGTAGCCACTCTCCCAGGGAGCCCTGGAGAATGAATTTTGGGAGTCTGCCCACTGCTGCGCAGAGGAGCCCCCCAAACAAGTGTAGTGCTTAGGGGCTGTTTCAAAGGGAAGGCTCTGAGCCTCCTGGCTCTCTCCCTCGCATACTTCAGCCTAGGCCTGAGCTGTGACTGGTACCTGCCTGTGTAACCTGAAGGCACCGGGGCTGGGGCTCCAGCCGGTGCCCTTGCTGTCTGGCCTCAGTCCCCTGGCAAGGCAAGGCTACAGGCTACTTTGAGAGACGCTGTCACAGATTGTTTCAGGAGAGAGGCCGGGCTAGAGCCCAGTCAGGGACGATCTAATATTCCAAATCTCTGCGGCCACCCAACCCTGGAGGCCGAATCAGCCTGCAATCCATTTAGCTCAAACTCATTTTAAAGCAATTCACTATTTAACAAGTTCTGAGGCCCAGTGCTTTTGCAGGCAGCATGCGAATTGAATCGTTGGGTCTAATCTTAGATTAATACAAACCAAATCCTTCAGTGAGGACAGTCCTGGAGCAGCCTCCGGACCTCATCCTTTGTCTTTGATGAAGGCCTTTGACTTAGGTATCTGAGCGAGGTCACACAGGGTGGCAGGCTGAGGAGGAAGGATCAAGGACTTTGGGGCCGGACCAGGCTCGATGTGAATCCTTCTCCCACCTGTCCCTGACTTGTAACCTTGGGCACACTGCTCAGCCTGGCTAGACCCAGGTTGTCCCAGCAGACACTTCTGTGCAGGACGGTTGTGCATCTAGAAAATCACGTCGCCCTCCACTTGTCCCCAAGCACCATCTTCCCAAGACCTCCCGGGATCCATTTCTGAGCCTTACTATAGCTGCTGCTGGTTTGGGGAGGTCTGGAAAGTGCTGGAAGGTTTTTACTCCTGACCACTTTTTGAAGAGCACCTTCTTCTTCCTGGGATGTCGAGGCTTTGGCAGGAAAGGAACCACATTTTACCCCCTTGTGGGCATCCCCCAGTCCCATCCTTGGGTGATGTCAGCACACCACACTCCAACGTTTGCTGGCCTCGCTGGTTTCTAGCTGCCCTTCAGTTTCCTCCACCTCAGAAGCCCCGACCTTCCAGGGTATCCCTTCACCTGGCCTTCTGCCCCTGGGAGGTGGGGCTGAATTCCTGGAGGCTTTAGGCTGAGGGACCTGAGTTCAGGTTCTAGCTCTAACAAGCCCCTGTGACCTTGGCCAAGGAAGGCACTGACACCTCTGAACCTCACTCCTTCTTCTGCTGATCAGCCTGTGCTTCAGGCCCCAGGAGACCCGCTGGGGCGCCTTCCTGCTCCGCTGATAGTCCCAGGGCTCGTCTTGCAGCCCAGATCCATCACCGTGCTTGCTGGTGCTCTCACCCAAATCTGAGAGATGCTTTCCTACCTCCCGGGTCACAGTCCTGGGACTCTTCCTCCCTGCCGCATAAAGTCAGCCCCATCATAGCAGGAGAGAAGGCACAGGGAAGATATGCAGAAATTAGAAATGCAGACAGAGGAAGGAGGGGGCAGAGGTGGCATCAGGGCCAAAGTTCTAGTCCTGAGCCTCCACTGGACCCACCAGTTCTCAGAGCCACGCAGAGTCCTTCCTGGAAATCTGGCGCAACACACAGAGTCTGGACCCACAGAAGGGCAGAGCTGTAAAATCACAGGGCCTTGGCTTCGAACTCAGGGCCATCTGCCACCACTCACATGGCTTCCCCAGAGGAGATTCTACCGAGCCGTCTGTGGAGTCGCACACTTGGCTCCTCAACTTCACCCTGCATGGGATGCAGATTAGAGCGCCGGGGAAGGGGATGCCATCCCCACCTGTGCCGATCCTCTTGCCTACCTTCCTTTTTGTCCCCAGACTGGCATTTTCCACCTGTTGTCCACCCAGCCGACCCCTTGTCAATCTTTTGGCTCAGCACAAATGTCACTTCCTCCTAAGTGACTTGCCAGCCCTCAGAGTGCAAAGGGATTCTGCCATCCCCTAGGCTGCCTGGAGACCCCGTCCTGGGTCCTTTGTGCTTGGGTCAGGGCTGTTTGAGTGGGTTTTGTTTGTTTGCTTGGCTGTCTCTTTTTGTCTCTCGCCCATGGGACTGGAGGAACCAGAGGACAGGGGCTCAAGGCGGGCACAGAGGAGACAACGGTAAAAACATGTTCACAGGAGATCCAGTTCCACACCTTCCTCATACATCGGAGCCAAGGCCTGCACAGCCCAGGACGCCCCTCTTAGGAGGGTGTAGCCCCCACTCCAACTGGCCGGGGCTGCCTCTTACCTGCTCCTACCCTATCCTTGCTTACGGGTGGGATCAAGCCATTATCTTCTAGGTGGGGTTTCCTTTCCCTCCTATGTTCCTTTTTTCTTCCATCACCTTTATATCCCTGACACATTTTTAAAACTATTCATCTTTGTCATGTGGGCATCGGATGTAAGTGAGGGAGATAAACCAACCGTCTAACAATTTGTTCGCTCTGATTGCCTTTGTGTAGACAGGCACTTGCCCGGTGGGGGAGACGGGAGCCCAGAGGAGCCCTCAGAGCCAAGCCATGGGGGGCACGGAGGCCACCACAGGAAGACTAACCCAACTCCTGGCCCCCCTGGTGGTAGCGTGGCCGCTGGGGCTGGAGCAGGACCGTGTGCAGAGGAGGTGGCAGGGGGACCCTCATAAAAGAGGATTAGCAGGAGATTTGCTGGTAAACACCCTTGTCTGAGGCCCCAGCCGGTATTATCCCTGCATTAAAGAAGGTTTTAGAGAGGGGAGGGGAGGGAAGGGGGCTTAGGGAAAGAAACGGGGAAAGGAGAGGAGGACAGGCACAGAAAGCTCTAGGAAATCCTCACCAGTTGATTGAGGCTGGCCTAGGTAAAAGAACAGGTGCCAGTCTTCAAACATGCCAACTCCCCAAGTCCACTAAAGCCTCACCTTCCCCCAAATCCTGGCCCCTGGGGTAACAAGCTCCAAGTGTCTCAGCCAAACATCTCTGAACCAGATCCCAGCTCATGTTCTCTGGAGTAGGAGTGTGCAGTAGAACATTCTGTACTGATGGAATGTTCTGTGCCGTCCAGTAGGGCAGCCACTGACCACAAGCAGCTGTCGAGCACTTGGAATGTGGCTCAGTACCTGAGGAACTGAAGTTGTAATTCTATTTAATATTACTTCATTTACATTTGATTGTGAACAGCCACGGTGGCTAGTGGCTGCAAGTTAGTTCCAAAGAGAGCTGTGGCTGAACAATGCCAGGAATGTGTCTTTCAGACATCCAGGAAGTCAATGTCAGTCTCACACTTTCTCAGAATGAGAAGGCAAGAGCTAGCCCCTGGATTTGAGGGAGTCCCTGCCTCCTGTGGGAGGCGGACCCAGAAAACAGCATTGGAATGGTCTTCCCCAGAGGTCTTTATGGGAGGCCAAGGCTCTGGGATTGTTTTGAGGTTTTCATGGGTGTCCAAGATTCTGGGTTCGTTTTTAGAAGGACTTCATGGGAGGCCAAGGCTCTGGGGTCATTTTGAGAAGGGCTTCATGGGAGGTCAATGTTCTAGGGTTGTTTTGCTCCTCCCAGGAACAGGGCCACGCAGGCTCACACTCAGGACCAGAAAGCAAACATCAGAACAAAGTTTGGTTCAAAAGACTTGCTCAGAACCTTTTTGGACATGTGTTACCTCTGCGGTTCATGATTTTCTGGACACCTGTGCCTGGTCTGGCCCTGCCTAGACCTTTACTTATGTGCCAGTCAAGCAGCGTGTATTGAGCGCCTGCTATGTGACATCACCAGAAGAGCTTCCAGGACAGTTCAATCCATACCTTTCCCAATCTGATAGGTCAGGGGTCAGCAGGCGATGGTCCATGGGCCACATCTGGCCCACCACCTACTTTTGAACAGTTGTGAGGTAAGAATGGTTTTTACATTTTTTAAATTGTTGAAAAAAATCAAAAAAAGAATACATTTGTGCAACGTGAAAATCCTGTAGAAGTCAGATCTTTGTGTCCATGAGAAAGTGTTAAAGGATGCAGCCCCACTCATCCACTTGCTGACTGGGGAGCTCCCACAAAGCTGTCATTACCATCAGGACCGCCCCCTCCCCAAGCCAAACACGTTTGCTCTCTGGCCCTTGACGATGACAAGGTGTTTGTCATACCCAGAGGCAAAGTCCTCATCCCCCTGCTGCCTCATCAGGATCATGGGCCCATCTGCTCCCTAGGGCTCTGAGTCCCGAGGTGCTCTGCCCAGGCTGCCTTGGGTAGGAGGTAGGGTCCTCTATTGATTTCCCCATGGGGAAGGTGGAAGAAGGGGCTGGTGTGGGGAGAGTTGTGTAAGAGAGAGACAGGGAGAGATGGGGGAGGTAGAGACAGGGAGAGCCACAGATAGACAGAGAAAGACAAGGAGAGACAGAGGCAGAGAGAGAGAGAGAAACAGAGAGAGACAGGAAGAGAGAGACAGAGACACAGAGAAAGACAAAAAGAGAGACAGAGACAGGGAGAGGCAGAACGAGGCAGAGATAGGGAGAGAGAGACAGGCAGAGACGGAGAGAAAAGGAGACACAGATACAGAGACAGGAGAGCGAGAGACAAGGAGAGACAGGGAAAGACCGAGAAAGGGAAACACAGAGGTGGTAAAAGAGACAGAGTCAGAGAGAGACAGGGAGCTAGAGAGAGACAAAAAAAAAAAAGAAAGAGAATGACAGAAGACACACAGAGACAGAGAGAGAGAAACAGAGACAGACAGGGGAAAGCAGGGATGCAAACTGTTCAGATGAGGCCAGAGAGCTGGCCAGGAAGAGGAGGTTCCTGTCGGACCCCAGTATCCCAACCAGGTGTGCCCTTCCTCAGCCCACTGAGACTGTCGGTGTTGAGCCCCAGGGACCCTCACTGGCCCCCACAGCTGGGTCTGTTGTGGAACAGTCCTGTGAGGAGGCTCTGTGGCCGCTGCCCCTCGGAACGTCACTCGGGGGGAAGACTTGACCTTGAACTAAAGGGAACTTTCATTTGCTGTTGGTTTCCCTGTCATTTCATCTCTCCTTTTTCTATTTAAAAAGAAAAATTTTAGCCAGGCTCGGTGGCTCGGCCTGTAATCCCGTGCCTCTGGGAGGCCGAGGTGAGTGGATTGCCTGAGCCCGTGGGTTCGAGACCCGCCTGGGCAGCGAGACCTCATCTCTACAATAAATCAAAAATTAGCCGGGTGTAGTAGCACGCGCCTGTAGTTCCAGCTATTGGAAGGCTGAGGTGGAAGGATCGCCGGAACCCAGCAGGTCAAGGTTGCGGTGGCCGGGAGCAGCCACTGCACTCCAGTCTGGGCGACAGAGTGAAACTCCAACTCAAAAAAAAAAAAAATAAATGAACAAATAAAAAGAAAATTTTTTTAAAATCCCCGTAGTGTCATAGAAGCATCTCTGAGCATTTACCAGAAAAAATTCTTCCTTTCTCAGCTGTTGTGTTGAGGGGAAGTTGTCAGGCCTGGATCCTCCAAATACATGAATGCAGGGGTCGCCTTCATCGGAGGGTGACATGCTCCCAGGCGCCTGCAAACATCTAGCTGCTTCCTCCTTCTTTGTTTACACAGACAAACCACCCCCACACACATGTGGACACGCACCTCCCACCTACGCAGAGGTGCCCCCCAGCCTCAGATGTGGCTGCCCCCTCTGACCACACTGTGGCCCCCAGTGAAAAGCTCAGCCCTGGGAGTCCCCGGGGAACCCCCGGGAGCCTGATCAGAAAGCGCCGGGAGTTTGTACAACACAAATCACTACAGACAAACTTGATTGCTTTTTTGATTAGTGGGTAAAGGGAATGGATTTGATACACCGCCTCGTGAAATATTGTGCAATTAATCCCCAATTGGCTTGGTAATGACATTGTCATCTGGACTGGAATCCGGTAAAAAGACTGCCAAGTGAGGGTGGTGGTGGGAGAGCCTGGGGTGGGGCAGGGCCATGGGGTGGTCTGGTCTGTGGGGTGAATGGAGGCGGAAGGGCAGGTTCACCCCCACCCCCCACCCCTCGTGAGGTGAGGCTGGTCTCGCTGCACACCAGGAGGGCTTGCAGCTCTGAGTGTGGCCAATTCCCTCCCACCCGGCTCTGTTCGCCTGGACAGGCTGCGTCTCACAGAAGTCAGCCCGTGTATAGCCCACCCCTGGGCCGCTTGGCCTCCCCATTGGCCTCCAACCCCACACCCCATCCCCACGCCCACTGTACCCAGATGGCCGTCATCGCCCAGCCTGACAGTGGAGCCCTTTCTGCGGTCTCCACTTGAATTCTTATGCGCTCCACAAAACCATCAAGAGCAGGGGAGGTCGTGTCCATCAGCTTCCCATCTGGCCTGCGGCATCCCCGGGGTTTCCTGTCCCGGGGAGTGGAACCACTAAGTTCCCACCTGCCCTGCCAGAAAGCCAGGCGTCATCCTTACACCTGGGAGATGTCTCTCCATCCTCACTGCCGCTGCCCCGTCCTGGCCTGTGCACCCTCGGGACTCACAGGTGCACCTCCTCCAGGCCGGGCCTCGCACCTCCAGTCTTTCTGAGCTCCTGTCCTTGGTCACTCTGCTGTCACAGCACACATCCAAATGCAAATGTGATTATGACATTCCTTTGCCTCTCACCGCCCCAAGATAAAGCCAGCCTCCTTGCTGTGGTCTCTTGTGATCTGACACTGTTTATCAGTCCCTGTGCAACCTCACGTCCGTCCTTATAGTTCTTCACGCCCAGTCCACTCTCTGTCCTGCCTCCGTCCTCCACTGGGCACTTTTCCTGTTGCTGGAAACACTCTTCTCTGTTCTTCCCTCAGCCGACCTTGCTCTTCCTTTCAGCCTCAGCAGCCTTCCCTGACAACTCTCTCCACCTGCTCGGTGACAGTCACCGATATGGTTACACACACACTGGACCTGGGGGCTGTCCCAATTGTCCCACCACCACACCAGCTCCCAGCCCTCACAGGCATCCTGAGAGAAAGTGCTGGGATAGTACCTGTTTTTTTTGTTTTTTGTTTTTTGTTTTGAGTTGGAGTCTCACTCTGTCGCCCAGACTGGAGAGCAATGGCTGCTCCC
>NW_007251425.1:368470-375284 GCF_000164805.1 Carlito syrichta | reverse complement strand
CGGGCTCAGGCAATCCACTCACATCAGCCTCCCAAAGGCGCGGGATTACAGGCTGAGCCACCAAGCCCAACTGATAGTACCTGTTTTACAGCCTGGAAGGACGAGGACCCTCTGAGCTCCAAGCCGGGTCTCCCACCCCAAGCTGGCTCCACCTTCCTGTGAGCCCCTCCTGGGGACCCCAGTGCATCAGAAGGGGGTCACCTAAGCCTCCGTCCCCACAAGGACAGTAAGCCAGCTACCCCGCACAAGTGTGCTTTTCTTGACACTGGGCCCTGAATAAAGAGTCGTTTTTCAGGGTCACATTTTAGTATGTGTTAGATGCCCTTAGCTCTCAAGCAGAATTAAACACCGTTCCCAGGACCAAGCTGCAGAGACCTGTGTCCTGGGCTGCCAGGGTGGCAGGACTGGGCCATCTTCATTCAAAGAAATCTGCGACACCCTCCCCGGGAGCCCCTAGTTCGTGAAGTCAGACGGTAAATTAACCTTGAGGTGAGCCGGTGCACTGAGCCAGGCAACGTGGAGGAGTCCCGGGGGCTCTCAGTGTGGTGCTTTCCTTCCCTCCCTGATGCCACTGGACATCATTCAGCTAGCCGGGATCAGCCTCCAGCCCTTCCCTTCCCTCCCGCCTTTCTGACATCCTGCCTCTCACCTGAGGATTCCAGGGACATGGAGTCGCTGCAGTGGTTAGAGTAATGCCTAAAAATAGAGTAAAGAGGTTCTGAGTGTGGCCTCGAGGGTTCCTCTGATTTAAACACATGAGCCTCGATGTAGAAATGGCCATTTTTCTTGTTAACTTTGCTTTGCTTATGAGAAGGTTCTGGGCAGTTCTGGGCAGGCCGGTGTTGGGATGGTTATGGGAAAAGCAGGCTGTGCTTTCTTCTTCTTTCGCACGTTCACAGAAGGGACAGAGTAGGGGTCTGGCAAATTCTCACTGACTCCTGAGTGTGGGGTCCCAGGAAACTGAAGCCCAGGCCAGACAGACAGAAGTGAATCAAGGCGAAATGGTGGTGAAAACCAGCCATGTTCTTGTCAAGTCCAAGAAAAAGCAGCAGCAGTGTGAGAGGGACAGGTGAAGGGGACAAGTCACTTCAAAGTCTAAAGAGAAAGAAAGAGTGGAGTGTGGCAGGCGAAAACCTTGCCTTTCAAAGGGGCGGGAGACGTGTCCCTCAACAATTCACGTCTCCCCCACTTGGCTCAGTGCATGAGTCAAACAGTGAAACTGCCCATGAGAATGTGTGGATTTCCAAGGGAAAGAGCTGATCAAAGCCACAGGTGGGCTGCTCCTTCCTCGCAACCAAAGGCCTACAAAAAACATCCAGACAAGAAGGAGCGAGGTATCAAAGCCAAAAAAGCAGAAACAAAGCCCAGTGTCTTGAAAACCAGAAAAGTCAAGAAAGAATATTGCCTTCTTAATAATAAATACATTTCATGGGCAAGAATTGCAAGGGAATCGTTTAAATTAATTTCCGCTTTGTTTGTTTGGTTTATGCGGGGCTTAAGTCCCAGCTGACAGCGATCTGTAAAAGTTCTAACATATTGAGATCTGATTTTCTTGCAGCCAGAATCCCGTAGTCCAAAATGATTTCTCTTTCAACTCTGCTAATCAGACAGGCAGGACTCAAATGGACCCCTGGTCCAACCAAATTGCACTCGGTCTTTTTGGGGGTGTAAATAACATGATGAAATCTTTCGATGCGGAGTTGCTGGTGTTTCTCTCTGGAGAGCTGGTTCAAGGGGGTGGGACACAACAGTGAGATTTAAATGAGCAGGGAGGTGGGCGGGGCCTTTCCCCACCCGGTGTCCTGCCCCCCACCCGTCCCTTCTGGAGCGGGTGCTATGGGAAGCTAGGGGAACCCAGAGGTCAGTGGGAAATCCTTCCTGTCTGGAGTCGAAGGCTCCAAGGGAAAATCATTGGCGCTGACTTCAAGTGCCCTGAGACTTCCCTCTCCCAACGGATGATCCTCCCGAGGCTGGGCCCCTCCCCCCCCCACCCCTCCAGGTGGGTTGCAAGAGGGACCTGACCTCCTTAAGCCTTTTTCTCGATCTCAGGGGCAAGCCCTGCCCACGGTGCCCTAGCTCGGATGTCCCCACTCACAGGCCAACTCCACCCACTGGGGTCTGGAGGATGGGTCCCTCAGAACCATCCCTCCCCCCAGCCCACCCCATCCCACTCCACATCCCTCCTGAACTTGAATCCCCACCCATCTTCCTCTCCAACCTGACTCTGGCTGTTTTCCAAAACCAAATCCATCTGCAAAAGATGCAGGTTTATGCTCTGAAAACAAACAAACGAATATATGAAGAAACAAACTGTCATTCAAAAGCAAAACGCAGGGGCTGGCAGAAGGGGTCTCGGGCTCTGGAGGTCAGTCCCAAGAAGTGTCCCCCACCCCTGCCTGTCCCGGAAGCTGGGGCTGCCTGATTAAATGGTCTGCAGCGGGTCTGAGTTGAGTGTGTTTTAACCGATTCCGTAACCTTCAGCCCTTCCCAACTCCAAGGGTCTTAACCAGGGCTTTAGAAATGAATGCAGGAAAGCCCCTCCAATTGTAGGCAGAATGTTCACGTATGTGCATCTCCCTGGTCCTTGGCTGTCCTGGGTTCTCAGTGCCTCTGTGGCCCCCAGAGGGTAAGGCCACAGCTGCCCATCCAGTCTGTGGCTGGCATGTCCCCACGGGGCTTCGTAGGTGCTGTCCCAGAGCCTTAGTCTTGGAGCTGGAGCTGGACACGGAGGTGCCTCGGTCTCCCTGGGCCTCCGGCTGCGGCCGCAGCCCTTCTTCCCACCTCTCTGTCGCGCCGTCTTCCTTCCTTCCTTCCTTCCTTCCTTCCCTCTTTCCAACTGAATTCTCGTTTTTCCTCTCTCCCTAGTGCTTGTACGGCTGCTATGTCCATTCCTCCATCATCCCCACCTTCCACCGGAGGTGCTACTGGCTCCTTCAGGTAGGTGGCTGGGACTGGATTCTTCTTCTGTCACTGGTGCTCGGGAAGGGTCTGTGGAGGGCACCGAGGGGCGTGGGGCTCCCACGTGCGACGTGGCTTTGGGCTGAGAGCCCCGGTGAGTTTTCCTAGGGAGACTTCAGCTGTGTGGAACTGAGGCTAGCTCAGTGGCTGGGCTGGTGTTGTCAGGTGCCAGGGAGGGGAGAGGCCTGGTGGCAGGGGAGCCCTTGCCACCCGTGAGAGGCAAACCTAGGTGCTTCGAGCTTCCAAGGTGCCTCGGTTTCCTTTGATGCAGACAAGAAAGAAGGCTGAGTGTTGCCCCCGACTGTGAAATGCCTGTTGGCAGGTTAGTCACAAGGCATATGTGTGGATCAGGCTCCCCGAGGTTGCCAGTTGCGGTCAGATTGATTAGGACGGCTGTCGGGAGAGGAGGAGCCTCTGGCTTTGTAGGAAGGTGCTCTGTAATCGATGTGTGATGTCTGTTGTGTAGATGATGGAGCAGGTGGTGGCTGGGCATGCTGGCTATTATTGTGGAAGGGCGCCCTGGTGCCCAGATTTCTATCCGTGGTGCTTGTGCTGAGCCAGGGGTGGGGTAGTGCAGCTGCCCACCTGGCCTTTGCTGGCTAGGGGTCATCTAGCCAGCTGTCTTACCCAGTAGGAGGTGCTGCTGTGTGAGTGGAGAGGGCTAAGGACTCCATCCAGTCGGGCTGGACCTGGGTCCTTTACAAAGCGTGTCCTCTGATCTGCAACTGCTCTTTGTAGAGCTTGTACCCCGGGAGCCTGGCACCATCACCCCAAGTTCTTCCTACTGCCTCGACCCAGCAGTCGCCTGGGTCCTTTCCTGTTGTGTTCTGCCTTCTGCACCCCCTGATGTTCAAGGTTGCATCCCTGGGCCTTGGCAGCTTGGGGATCTCTGTGACCTGAGAGTGTGGTTGGAGGGGCCTGGCAGAGGGGGAAGCAAGCCCCTTATACCGTGGCACGAGTTCAGGAAGAAAAGAACCACACATGCCACAGGCACAGGGGCTGTTGGCTCAGGAAAGCTGGCCTGGAAGGTGTACACGGGGCTAGAGCTGTCTAGGTGTGGAGACGTGGCCCTCCCTCCAACGGCTCCACCAAGCCCCAGCCCCAAAGCCCTTTCCGTTCTCCCTCGTTTTCCTGAAATAGTTGCCTGTGTTTCAGCAAGTTTATCAGCGAATGACACCGACTGTCCGAGGATGTACTGATTCGCAGAGGCACTGCCTCCTGACACCTTGCCCTGCGTCACTTTCCCTGACTCTGTCTCCCTTGCAGGTCGCCACAGTAGCCTCTGGTTTCCTAATCACTCATACCTGCATCCTTGGGAAAGGAAGTCTTAGTGGGGCGATGAGATGATACTTCTGGTGACGTGTTAGTAGGAATTGACCCAAAGGCGTCTCAGCCCTGGGCAGAGGGCTTTCTCCTACCCCCGATGCAGGCATGGAGGGAGGGCTTCTGCCCAAGAACAGAGTTCTGGTGGTCTTAGAGCACGTCCCTGCGTTCCGGGGACAGATTCCAGCTTCCAAGAAACACCATTTATTCCAAGCAACCTGTGGTTCCATAACTCCTTTCTGGGCCTCCAGCCCTCTGGGTCTGGTTTTGGCATTTTTCTGTTCGAGCTTCATGCCCCCAGGTGGGAACCCCTCCTTGGCCATTGCCCTTCTGTTGGGGCAGCACTGGAGGCTGACATCCTGCCAGCCAGCCCCCACCAGCCGCCCCCACCAGCTCTGGAAGGCCAGCCTTCTTCTCCAGGTCTGCTCCCACGTGCCCATAACTCCACCCACCTCCCCTCGTTCCATCACGCTCTCGTGGCTTTTTAATTCCACTAAATTTTCTTTCCTGAAATCATACACCACTGGGCGGCCACTTGGTCTGAGTTCATTACTCCCCAAACTGCCTTCTGCTCCCTCCGGTCCCTCTTGGTCTTGACTGCTCCTGCCTGGTTCCTTAGCCGGGCCAAAAGGAGAAGGGTCTCGCTCCCCTGCTCCCTTGCCCCAGCCTCCCTCCGCCCGCTCCAGCTCCCTGGCCTCTACATACCATGGGCATACCTGGGCTGGTTCATGCATGTCTGGAATGCCACCTCACAGCTGGCTGGGAAGCCGGAATCTCCCCAGAGGCCCATGTCACAGGCTCAGGGCTCTGCATGGCTGGGCCGGGGCCTCTTGGTTTCTCTGCCTGTGCCTGGTGGGGTCGTCACTTGGCTCAAACATCACTCTCAGCTCTGCGATCTGGTAGTAAAGGAGGAACACACGCGGGCATGGGGTCTCCTGCTCCCCCCGTCTGTGCCGGGCAGTAGGGGGTTAAGGCCAAAGCAATTAGTGCCATGCACATCCTGCTCGGAGCCCAGAGCCACCGCGGCAGCCGGTGCCGCTCAGGGCAATTTGTTCTGGTGCTAATTACAACACCAGGATAATGACGGTGTGGCCAGGCTTAATTTCTCTGATATTAAATAGGAAAGAAGCCACGAGACACTGGCTCAGATGGAAATTGGCCCAAGTTTGTCTCTGACACCAATTACCAAGAAAAAGGATTGGGTGGGAAGGACAGTGTCAGGGCAGTGCCCACGGTGGGAGCTGAGGAAGAAGTGGCTTAGGGCACCAGCCTGACGTCCTCCGGCTGAGACACTAGGGGGTAATGGGCTGGCCATACCTTCTAGACAGGAAGGGGGCCGGGTGCAGTGGCTCACTTCTGTCATTCCAGCACTTTGGCAGGCCGAGGCAGGAGGATTGTTTGAGCCCAGGAGTTCGAGACCAGCCTGGGCAACATAGCAAGACCTTGTCTACAAAAAAATTAGCCAGGCGTGACTGTGCAGTTTTGTAGTCCCAGGTACTCTGGAGGCTGAGGTGGGAGGATAGCTTAAGCCCAGGAGTTAGAGGCTGTGGCGAGCTGTGATTGTGCCACTGC
The DNA here is from genome assembly GCF_000164805.1 of Carlito syrichta. Lineage (NCBI taxonomy): Eukaryota > Metazoa > Chordata > Mammalia > Primates > Tarsiidae > Carlito > Carlito syrichta. Next base: position 369,431 of record NW_007251425.1, on the reverse strand, counting down.
ACTCCAGCCTGGGTGACAGAGTAAGACCTGGACTCACAAAAAAAAAAAGAAAGAAAAAAGAAAAGAAGGGTCTTAGAGGAGGGAGGGCAGCAGGGAGGGCAGGAAGGAGTGCCCTAGATAAAGGAGCTTCTCCAAGGAGCAGCGCCCTCCACTCCACCACTGCAGCCTCAACTCGGCACCTACCTCCTGCCAACTGTTGTGATCTCACTCCTGCCCCTAGATCCCCCAGCGGATGCCACATCAAGGCAGCTGAGCTCAGCGGGGACTTCTGCCCGTTTAGGCCTGGGTTTCCTCTCCAACCAGACAGTGAGCTCCCTGAGGGAGGGACACATGTTCCTCCATCCCCCCAAGTGCCCAGCACAGAGGCATAGCCGTGATGGGCAGAAGCCAGCACTGGGGGCGTGGGGGTTGCGGGTCTGCAGCTGGCCTGCCTGCCCTGGGGTGGGAATGCACGAGCTGCTCAGACCTGAGCCAGGAGCCCAGGATCATCACTGAGCCTCAGGGAGGTGGCTGCGAGTGTCTGAGTCATTGGGCTCTCAGGGAGGGTGCTACCTTTCTGTCTGTCTCTGCCTGTGTCTCTTGGTCTCTGTCTCACTCTGCCTTCCATTTTGTCGTGTTCTCCCTCCCACCCTCTTCATTACTATTATAATAAACATTCGGTGAGGACGTGAGCAGAGGCAAGCAAAAGTCCCTGACAGGTAGGGTGCTGAGGCCCGTGTAGTCCACGGGTGCAGAATGTCATTGCTGTGACCAGTACAGCTCTCGGGTCCCCGGCGGTTCTGTTGCCCGGAGGATCTGAATCAGCTCACTTTTCCAACTGGGTGGGGCTGGAGCCCCAGCACCCCACCTGGCCTTGACCTGGAGAAGCCCCCTTCCTGCCTGTTGGCATCACAGCTGTCAGGGACCCTGGGGTCCCCTGCGCCCAACTACCACACTTTCTTTTTTTTTTTTTTTTTTTGGT
>NW_007251425.1:337348-368345 GCF_000164805.1 Carlito syrichta | reverse complement strand
TCTCGAACCCGCGGGTTCAGGCAATCCACTCACCTCAGCCTCCCAAAGGCACGAGATTACAGGCTGAGCCACCGAGCCTGGCTTACCACACTTTCTAGAAGGGTCACCTAGTCACTTACTCCTGGCAGTCAGTGAAGGAGCAGACAGGGCTGCAGCCCGGACTCCACTGGTCTCTGCTCCCACGGCCTGACATGGTCATCACTGCTGGATGGCGGAGGCTCGAGGGATGAGGCAGACAGAACCAGCCCCTCCTCTTGGGGACTTTCTGACGGTGATGAAGAGTGGGCATCAGAGGCACAGAGCTCCCAGCCCTCCTCTGGAGCCCCCTTCTCCACGCCCTCCCTCCACCTTCCACCTCTTCTGTCTCCACCCCCAGGGGACAGGCCCCCATTTCAGGCCAGACTTCCCTGCAGAGCCTGTATAGCTCATTTGGAAGTGATGTCTGCTTCTAATGAGTGTTTTTCTTCTTACCCTTGTCCTCTAAAATGCTTAATGAATGCTTTCTGAGCTCCAGTGGTGCAGGGGGTGTGTCCTGCATGCCTGCCATGGCGTTCAGGGCGGTTTGGCTGCTGAGACCAGCTTGCTGGGGTGGGGACAGTAGGGGTGGGCAGGGGGGCGCTGCCCTGCCCATCCTGGCAGCCCAGGCAGAGGCTTGCAGAGTGAGCAATCTCCGTTTCAGGAAAGACAGGGCCCCTGGGGCTTTAGGGAGATGCCAGGATGGGGTGGGGTGGGGAACAGGCAGACCTTTGAACTCCAAGTTCTAGGAGTTGAGTTTCAGGGGACACAGGATTCAGAGTCTGAGGACGTGGCTCTGGCTTTTTGGGACCTCCCTGGACACAGGTGGTCAGCCACCTCTAGGCACTGACTCCTGGCCAGGAAGAGAAACTTCACCACTTTCCCGTTTCACCATGGAGGCTCTGAGAAATCCTGCCATTACCCAGTCAATGGAGGGCAGCCCTTGCTGCCCTCAATTGCCTCCCGGGTGGGGGGATTGCCATCATCACCCCTGTTTATAGATGAGGCTTTTGAGAAATAAGGGGTTTGAGTACCTTGTCCCAGGTCACAAAATTGGCCAGGAAGTAGAACAGCTGCCAGGCTGTTGGCCTGGATACTGTCTGCTTCCTGCCTCTCTATGAGCCTCTGCTGGCCCTGGGTCCTCCTAGAAGTGGTGGATGCAGGTTGCAGGGGTGCCAACATCCCCTAGTGCAGGCACTGTGAGGCCAAGTGCCAGGCATTGTAGCCGACACAGAGCCAGCCCAGAGGAACCTGAGTGGCCGGTGCAGCTGAGTGTGAGGACCCTGGGGAAGCATCAGATCTCCACAGGGCCCATTCCAGGCTGCCCTGGCCCCTAGTGGGTCCCCCACATCTGGGAGTGAGGGATGCCTTTGCCTGAGACTCCCTGGGAAATAAGACCCACCCCTCCACCTACTCAGGCTGCTTCTGGGCTGGGCCCAGGCTACCCCTGCCTGCCCATGTAATCACATTTCCCCATCTGCCAGGTAAGGCCTGGGTCAAACTGAAGCCCCAAATCTCCCAGACAACAGGCATTCATCCTCGGTGGTCAGCTTCTTGCCGCCTCATCCTGGGAGGAGGTTTCCTGAGGCGGTCCCCAGAGAGGAGAGGAGAACAGCAATGTAAGATAGGCCAGACGCCCCTAGGGAGATGATCCAGGTGTCACCCCTGCCCCAGGCTGGTCCGGGGCCAGTACAGTCTGGTGGTCCATCTGCCCTGCGCTGGGAGCCCTGAAGAGTTGTCTAGGCCGGGCTCGGTGGCTCAGTCTATAATCCCGCGCCTTTGGTAGGCTGAGGTGAGTGGATTGCCTGAGGCCGTGGGTCTGAGACCTGGCTGGGCAGCGAGACCTCATCTCTACAATAAATCAAAAAATGAACCGGGCGTGGTAGCGCGTGCCTGTAATTCCGGCTACTTGGAAGGCTGAGGCGGAAGGATGGCCGGAGCCCAGCAGGTCGAGGCTGTGGTGGCCGGGAGAGGCCACTGCACTCCAGTCTGGGTGATGGAATGAGACTCCAACTCAAAAAACAAACAAACAAACAAACAAACAAAAGAGAGTTGTCCAGAACATGAATCTCTCTGGTCAGAGCAGGTCCTGTTGGTACCACTGGCCCCTGAAGCTCCAGAAGGGCAGCCCATGGCTTGAGGACCAGCTGTCCTAGACCCCAAGCTCAGGGCTCCTGCAAGGAAGTGAGGGCCAGGGCCTCCCCAGGCTGCTTCAGGCCCCGGAGTTTCAGGTCGGCCCCAGAGAGGCCACATTGCTGCTCCTTCTAGTAACCTCACAGCCCTTGCACTTCTGCCCCAGACACAGCCCCTGCAGGCAGCCCAGCATGCCCCAAGGGAGCCCTCCCTCCCTGCCCAGGCCGTCACGGGTGACCAGGACTTCTCCCCTCTGAAGAGTCCTTTCAGAGGGACCCGCCGTCAGATCCCCAGGGATACCCAATTCCCAAACATCCCCCACCAGCAGAGAAGGGAGCAGGCCCTGAGCCCTCCTGGTCCAGCCTGGGAGACCACAGCACCTGACAGAGGGTCTGTGATGTGCCCAGCCCCGTGCCCACAAGGCTTTCATGTCTGTCGCTCTCATTGACGCAAGCCTGTCTGCGGAATGTGATGGTCTCTCTCTGAGCCTATGGCCTCCGGCTCCCCAGGAGGGGCACTCAGACTCATCACCTCCATAAGTGCCCGAGTAAAGTGCAGCTGAATCGGGTCCAGGAGCCCCACAGGCTCCTTGAGCACAGCCCTGTCCCTACACGTCACCCAGAGGCTGTCCCCTTAGACACTGAGCGGGCAGATGAGTGCCCATCAGACCTCTATTTGAGATGGGTGTTTAGACCCTTAAAATAGCAGGGCAGGCCAGGTTCAGTGGCTCAGCCTGTAATCCCAGGACTTTGGGAGGCCGAGGCGAGAAGATTGCCTGAGTCCATGGGTTCAAGACCCGCCTGGGCAACTTGGTGAGACCTCATCTCTATAATAAATCAAAAACTAGCCGGGCGTGGTAGTGCACACCTGTAGTTCCAGCTACTTGGAAGGCTGAGGCGGAAGGATCACCAGAGCCCAGCAGGTTGAGGCTGCGGTGGTCGGGAACATGCCACTGCCCTCCAGCCTGGGCGACAGAGTGAGACTCAAAAAAAAAAAAAAAATAGCAGGCCTGGGGTCACCCAAAGAAGCGTTGATCAACCATGTGACTGAGCAGTTCTAATTTCTCTGAGCCTCCACTTCCTCATCAGTAAAATGGAGACAACAATAGCATGGACTGCGTAGGGTGTTATGGGGATGAAATATAAATTAATACAGTGCAGCTAAGTATAACCCATAGAAAGAATTCGAGGGGTGTGAAACCACACACCTGTTTCCCCAACTACTCAGGAGGCTGAGGCAGGAGGATTATTTGAACCCAGGAGGTTAATGCTGCAGTGAGTCTTGACTATACCATGATACTCCAGCCTGGAGCACAGAGCAAAATCCTGCCTCTAAATCAATAAATCCATAAATCCATAAATATATAAATGAAATGTAACCCAATCCTGGCACATGGTGGCAAACGCTCCAGGAACACAGCTCCATGCTGTCAGCATCTGATGTCCCCGAGAAAGCAACTGTGTCACACCCTGTACCTATCTCCCCTTGACCTCTCACAGCAGGGTCGAGACAGCCCCTCCAAGGCACAACCTGGGCAGAGGAGGGAGCAGAGGACACGGTGGTGGCACCGTCATTGCAGTAAACATCCCTCAGCCACCCAGCAGACTCGCCGTCTGTCTGGAGAATGATCAACTTTCTGGCAACCCAAGTGTCTCCCCACGGTCACCCTGCTCCGTCTGGAAGCATGGCCACGCCTGGGAAAGCAGTGCCCTGGCCCTGGTGGCAAACTTGGCTGTGGCCGGGATGGCAGACCTTGGCAGAATGACCAGAAGAGCGTGTCCACACTCATTACATGGGAGCCTTGTCCTGGTGGTGGGGATGTCTCCGCCTGGGGTGAGCTGGACCCTTCACCCCAGGCCATCCCTAGATGCACAGAATAGCTTCACAGGACATTGTTCTTGCTTTTCTTCTTCTTCTTTTTTTAAATCTGTTTTGAAAATGGAGAATATTATAGTTTCATAAAAAATCCCCGAGGCTTTTTGCTCGGTAACCAGTTTTATGTTTCATCAGGGTGACATAGAAGTGGCTGGAAGGGAAAGCATTAAGGAGCCTGCTCTGCGTGGTCCCTGAACGGCACCACACACCACGAGGCGGGCACCGCGGGTCCCCCCGCAGAACAAGGCTTTGCGAGGGGAGGAGAGTAGCAGGAGGTGAGGCTGCCAGGCTGGACTCTGCCCAGAGGGCACGCTGGACCCAGGCGGATCAAGGGAGGGAAGCAAGGTGTTCCTCAAGGGATCCGTAGCCCCTGTGCTCTGGTCATCGGGGAGGGGAAGGCGGCCGGTCTGTCTCCCTTGGTGCACCATCCTGCAGACACCACATCGGAAGTGTCAAGGGCCCAGTCCAGCCCTGGTGTCTTTGATCTTGGAAGAACCAGGTCTCACCCTCAGCCACCAAGAGCAGAGGACATGGCTGATGCCGCTTATGTGTGAATGGGAAAGAGATCCTTCTTATCCATACCTGCCACTGAGCATGGCTCAGGAGACCACAGCCCTGGCCATGGGTGGCCACTGAGCGCTTGGTCAGGAACGCCAAGTCCTTTATTGTTTGGTTCTCACAGCTGCCCTGGGAGAGAGTCAGACAAGGTCAAGGTGAATTCATCCCCGTATTTCACAGAAGAAGAAACCGAGTCAGGGAGAAAAGGAACCCCAAGAGACATAGGTCAGGCAGGGCTGAGCCCTGGTTCAGGCCCTTTAAACAAACATGGTCCCCTGTCGCAGGGAGCCCACAGGCTGCAGTGGCCAGGTCTGAGAGGCACCCGTGTGGTGAGCAGAGAGGAAGGAAGAGTGACTGCCAGAGACTGGATATGCTGGCCTCACAGAGACAGGGCTCAGTGCCAAGAAGGGTGAAGGGTGCGACAGAGTTTGATGGTCTCTAGCCACAGACCCAGTTTCCTCTCCCCTGGGCCCACATGTCCCTGTGAGGTTGGGGCCAGATTCAGGCCTCTCTGTTCTACACCCAAGCTGACCATGAGCTCTCCAGAGCAAGGAGCCTCAGCAGGAGGCACGGAGTCAGCCCACTGTACTCCAAGGGACTCACAGCACAGGGACAGGTGCGGCTAGGCCCTGAGCATTGGGGTGGATGCCTGCATGGGGCAGCAGGTGAAGGACCCTGTGGCATCAAAGCCATCTCCCACCTTAGCCTAGTTAGTGGCACCTAAAGCCGGTCAGTGTGATAAATCCAGAGAAGGAGACACAGAGCGGGTCTGGTGGTTAGAGGTGGCTTCCTGGAGGAGGCGAGCCCAAAATTGAAGGTGGAAGAAGCAGGAAGCAATGTTCTTCCATGTCCCAAAGGCAGACAAGGGCCATGGCACCCAGCAGTCAGTGTGGCTAAGGAAGCCACATGGGAGGGGGGTCCCAGTTCCAGGGCCTCCACTTCCACACACCTCTCCTGGCTCAGGGCTATCCGGGAAGAAGCCTCAAGACAGGTGTCCCGGCTCCAGTGCCACCCAGGTGACTTGGAGGAGAGCTTGGGAGGGGCCTGGAATTCTCCTGTCTCTGTTTTGGGCTCAGAAGAGCGTGGAAGATGGAAAGCCAGGATTAGAGGCTGCAGGTTTACAGCTGCCTTGAGAGCTGACAGTGGCCATTTTATTACTATTATCCCCAGTAGTAACATCGTCATCCTAGGGTGTGGGCCTCCAAGCACTAGGCGCTGCTAGGCTCCCCGCCTGACCTGGAGGCCAGGGCTTTGTTTTGTCGCTGCATGGAAGGGAGGCTGGGAGCTCCTGGGGCCTGTGCTCGAGGTCGGCCCTCAGCAGGCCTTGCCTCGAGGGAGGGAGACTGGTCCAGGACCAAGCACGGCACCTTGCCTCTGGGAGCCCGCTGCCCAGCAGGAAAGACAAGCCCCCACCAGATGCTTGTGCCACTGGAAAAAGAGGCAGAGGGAGAGGCTGGACACAGTGGCTCACGCCTATAACCCCAGCATTTTGGGAGGCCGAGGTGAGAGAATTGCTTGAGTCCAGGAATTCAAGACCAGCCTGGGCAACAAAGCAAGACCTCCTCTCTACAAAAAATAAAAAAATTAGCCAGACACGGAGGAATGCACCTGTATTCCCTGCTACTTGGAAAGCTGAGGTGGAAGGATTGCCTGAGCCAAGGTCAAGGCTGCTGTGAGCGATGATTGATTGTGCCACTGCACTCCAGCCTGGGCGACAGAGGGAGACTCCAACTCAAATAAAAGAAAGGGGGGGTCGTGAAGGTGGGTCTCCAGCAGCCCCCAGGTAAAAGGAACCACCCCCTACCAGTAGAAGAGGCCAGGGCAAGAGGGTGGCACCCACTCAGTCCAGAAGGCCACAGACCAGGGAGGGTGAAGCCCCACCTCTGTCCTGTCAGCACCCAGAAGTTACCTCCTCTGTGGCCAGACGAGAGGACAACTAGCAAAGGGCCAAGCACTTCTAGGCCAGGAAAGCGGTGGGCTTGGGGCTGGGGTGAAAGGTTGAGCAGACGGACGATTCTGCAGCTGCCTTCGGTTCTGGCTTTATTCTAACTAGCAGCTTCCACATCTTTCTTCATTTAATGTCCCTGGAATAACGTGATGAGCAGATAAGGTAGACACTGGGAATTTACGGTGCTATGCAAAAATTTGCCCAATTCCATTAAGATTTCAGGACCCCTGCCAAGGCTGCACGGCAGAGTGGATAGTATTTCCTTCTTAGACATCTCTGCTTGACTGCAATTTATGATGCCAAGGCCACTGCTGCACCCACCTAAAGCCTCCAGAAGAAAAGATGGTAGGCCCCCCAAAATGGCCATTATCTTCTCTGTGGAGAGTCAGTGGGCATTTTCCAAAAGATTCCTTCATCCTGATCCCTTATTTCACTCCTCCTCTGGGGAAAAGGGGAACAGCAAGACATCCAGTTGGCGTTCCAGAGGGTGCCCTTGCAGGGGGCTTAGGTCCTCCTGACCTTCACCTTGAAGACTGCAGCAACCAGAGGCTGCTTGTGCTGCCAGAGCCCTCGGCAGGTGGACAGGGTGTGTGCTGAGTATGGGGGAGACCTCGGGGCATCCAGAAAGTCTTCCCCTGGCTACCTGATGGGGACCCCAGCGCCAGGGTTTGAATTCAGCACCACCTTCACAAGTCACGGGGCTCTGGCCAAGTGAATCAACCTCTTTGATTCTTAGTTCTTTCTCAGTAAAATAAAATAAAATAAAATAAAATAAAATTCCTCCCCTTTCAGGTCATTGGAAGGATGAATCGAGCTGAGACACACAGACCTTTTAGCTTCATGCTTGGCTCTCAGCAGCTCCCCAGGAAGTGGCGGCTGTTGTCACCCCTGCCAGGACGATTTACTCGAGGGGACTGGAGGGTGGGCTTGGCAGCAATGGGGGAGGGAGTCCCCTGAGAAGGTCCTATCCAGCCCACCTTTCAAGTGGCAGAGTTCTAGGTCTGTGAAATGCACCTGTGTGATAATAAACGGCTGTCTCAGGCAGAAGTCTGGTGTGGGGCTGAGATGGAAGCCCCCACGTTTCAGCAGTTTGTCTCCCGTGCGCCCCTCCCCCCAACCCCCTCTGCTCACTGCCCCGCTGTGGCCAGGACCTCAACCTCCCCTGGCCTGTCCTGCCAACTCTCCGCTCTCCTTCATCCCTGGATACTGGGCTGTCCATGCTCCACAGGAGACAAGGAAGGATGAACTGCTGGAGCTGCAGTTCCTTCGAGATGGAAATTATTAATTAGTCTTATTATCCAGAACTTGTCAGTCTCTTAATCCCCCCCGTCTGCAGAGGGGTTTATGCCTCCACCGTGTGTGTTGTCAGGCTGGCTGGCAAAGCGATTGCTTTCCATTCAAAGGCAGAACAATGGGGGAGGCAGGGTGGTGACTATCTTTATTTATCAAGCCAAACAATTCATGCCCCCTGTACAGAGCATCCTTCAAAGAAGAGGAGAATGCGAAAGCTGCTTAATTTCCCTTCTAGATGGCTTAGAATGTGGGGCTGTTGCTTAATTATCCCTTTCGTGTAATCTTCGGCTGACACTCCGTCCTTAATATCCCCATCTTCTTTGGAGCAAAGAGGAGATTGTGGTTTCCAAAGCAAAAGACAAAACTTGGCCTCAAGGAAACCCTTTCGATTCCGCCTCTGAAGGAGCTCAAAGGGCCAGGTCTGACATTCAGATTTGTTGTGGGGAATTCGAGTCTTTGGTGACACGCTTGGTTTGGGGATGTCAGCAGCCCCTGGGCCTCCGGCTGTGCCCAGTGGTGACTCTGGCCTGTGTGGGCGTGTTGGAGACTCTGTTTCAACCAGGAGGTCCCCTGGCAGGGTCATCACTGCTTTCAGCACTGACGCTATTTCAGCGGCTCAGAGAAGCAGACCCTGCGTGTGAGTCTACACACCACGTGTTCCAGACACTTGGCCGATGGTTTGCGCTAGACAGGTGTGTGCGAGGGTGCCCAGGGGTGCCCAGGCTCACACAGCTGTATACAGGCATCCTGCTCCCCACACTAACCTGTTCTCCTCCCTGAGTCAGGATCCAGGGGGAGGCCCAAGAAGACTGACCATCTCCACCACCACCCCCCAAATCGGCAGGACTTCCCAGGAGCCTTTCTGCTTTCCTTTTCTGGATGTGCCTGGGTCCCCCCGGGTGACAGGGAGCATTGGCGGTGCTGTCCCTCCCTTTCCACCTGGCTTCTCTGATTTCTTCATGAGCCTCGCCCTCCTCCTGCTGTCTTCCCAGCCCTGTAAACCATCGTGTCCCCTCGGCACTCAAGTCAACTAGCCCTTCCTGGCCCCTCTCCTTCCCATGCCTCCCCACCCCCCTCAGAGCACATCCTCGCCCCATCTCCTTCTCTCCCTGTCTCCACTTCCCAAGTCCAAGTCACAGTTCCCTCCTACCCGGAGCCAGGGTCTCTCCTCCTTCTCCCATGCTCCGCTCTCCTCAAAGAACCAAAAACACTTAAATCCTACATCAGATCACACCACTCTCTCGCTGGCGTTAGTTCAGTAAGGCTCCACTTACAGCACTTCAAATACCAGCCAAGCCCTTACCGTGACCTCTAAGGGCCTGTTTCCTCGACCTTGACCTTGACACTCTCCAGCCACCAGGGTACTCCCTGTTCCTCAATAAGCCCTGCAGCTTCCTGCCTCAGGGCCTTTGCACAGGCTCCTGCCTCTGCCTGGAGACTGCCTGGATGTCTGTTTGACACTAAGATTCAGGACTCAGCTCAACTTTCAGCCCCTCATCAAAGCCCTTCTGACACCCGTCTAACTCTCTGGCAAACCCTTTTGTCCCCACTCCCCAACATTTGATGATGAAATGTTTATAATATACAGAAAAGTTGAGAGAATTGTACACACACCCATATACCCACCACCCACTGACATCTGACTATGTTGTTCTACTGCATGTGTGTCCACTTGTCCAATCACCCATCTTCTTCCTGCACTTAAAGGAAGGGGCAGGGCACCTCCCCCAGTCCTTCTGCGTGCGTGTCATTGATGGAAGTTTGATATTTATGTGCAGTTCCTGTTTTGCTTTTGAAGTTTATACACACTGAAACAACCGAATGCACATGGGTGAAGTGTCTAGTTGATGAGTTCAAATCTCAAATCAATGCATGCATTAATCACAGCCCAAGACCACATCGAGATTAGAATATGACTGTCACCCCAGAAGGTTCCCTCAGGCCCCACCTCCCAGAGGCTACCACTGTTCTGATTTTCCCACCGAGGATTCGTTTTTCCCGTTCCAGAACGTCGTATAAATGGAATCATGCGGCGTGTACTCTTGGGCGTGGCTTTTTCGCTCGGCATGATTCTTTGCCATTTGTCACGCTGTGGCAACACCACTGTTATTTACGCGTTGTCTGCCCCGCGGCCCCCAGGCCCATCCTTCAGACGTGAACTCTGTCAGCACAGAGGTGTCTTCTGCTTTGCCCACTGCGGCATCTTGAGGGTCTAGAGCCATGCCTGGCACGTGGGCACCTATGTGTTAGACAGGTGTGAGTAGTGCCCACCCCATCTAGAATGAGCACTTCCCAAGGGCAGGGCTGGGCCACCGCCTCCTGGGGGACCTCCCAGGCCCCCCCACGGCTGTGCCTAGGTCCTGCCAGGCCCCACAAGTCCAGGAGTCAGGACTTGGTAAAGATATCACAAAGGACGCCATCTCCCCGCCGCATCCCCTCCTCCCACCGTCCCTCCTGAAGAGGGAGAAGGTTTGCTCTTTAGAGATGTGGTTTAAACTGTCTTAGCTTGGATAGAACCCAGGCATCATAGAGTCTTTTGAATGCCCTGGAAGGGCTACCCTGGGGACACGAGGCATGAGAATTCTCCGTGAGTTGAGCTTGGAGGATTGAGAAGGAAATCCGGAGCAGAAATGTCTGTTGATCCTGAATTGCTAAAAGATTTCTTAATTTGGAGACCACGTTCTCAGAAAAATACTGTCGGTTCCAAATAAATGAGCTCCCGTGGGGTCTCATTTTGCCCTCTCCGTGCTCTCAGTTTCCTGCTGGGGGCTCGGAGGCTCTGTGGAAAGTCCCCCACGCATGGCCTGATGCAGGAGCTCGGGGACACAGGTGCCCTGGAGCTCACACCTGTCTGCCACACGGCGGGATGTAGACTGGAAACGTGCCCAGGCCCCACTCCAAGTCCCCCTGGAGAGCCCAGAGCCCTTGCTGGCTGTCAGGGGTGCATCCACGGCCGAGAGGGCTTCAAATTCTGAGGCAGGATGCTGAACCCCATACAGCTACAAGGAGCCACCAAAGCTGGAGACGGCAGCCCAGGGCAGGGAGGTGGCCAGAGGGGACACCCAACTCGGAGCTTGCCCTCCATGCCAAGGAAGGGCAAAGATCAGGACTGATACTCCCCTTCCCACCTCACCCCCGGATCACAGCCAATGCCACAGGGAAGACCGAGTTTCTCCTTCTTTACCGAGGAGAATCAGAATCACAAAAGCCATGGAGCAGGGAGACCAGCTGGGGGCAGGAGCAGGAGACTGGGGGCGTCCCCCCTCCCCGGGGCCCCAAGGAGCCAGGGATGTGGCTCAGGACCGGAGAGCAGAACCAGGAGTCTCACCCCATCCCGGGGAGGGTTGCCCATCTCAGCCTTCCCTCTGGAGGCTCCCCAGGCTCACCCAAGCCGGTCCCCATCCCAGAGGCTTGGAAGGGGTCTCTCTGCTGCAACTGAAAGGCCAAGGCCCCGGTGGGCATACTGATCTGGGTTCTAATCCCACTGCCAAAACCACATGGAGTGGAGGCACTTCAGACTAAGTAACCCACACCCAGGGCTCAGTTTCCTCCCCACAGAACAATGTGGTGCTATTGGAAGGATCCAGAGAGATGTTCAAAGCACTTTGCCCAGGGTCAGACACAGACAAGCTCTCAGATCACAGCTGTGGCTATTTCTGTCATGGCTGTTGTGACGATACAAACTGGTGACCACCCCAACAGAGCCGCCAACTCCCAGCTGGGCCCACCAAGCCCCGGTCCTGGGTCCTTCCCTTTCTGACGGTCACCAGAGTTTCACACTCTGCCCCACCAGCCCTCACAGGACCAAGACCTTGGCCAAACTGGGGTACACACACACCTGCTGTTTCGGGTAACGATTGCCACTCTCAGGCATCGACAAGCAGCGGCCCCTCAGTTGGTGCGGCAGATGGTGAGGTGGCCAGATTTCTGTAGGTGTGAAGGCTTCATCCTGTATGGCAGTGGTGTGCTGACAAATGTCTAGCAATCGGCTCTCCAAGAAGCGTTTGCCAATTTCCATGGTGTAAATGCTCCTACCAGCGACTCCAGGAACATTCCTAAGCAGCACTGAGCCCAAACCCCTTCACCTCCCCTGGCTGCTCCCAGCAAAGTCAGCTGATTCCAGAAAGCAGAGAGCACCATGAGGCAGGGAGCATGGACGGCTGTTGGCACATGTGATGCCCACTAGGAGGGCAGTGACATGAGGCCTCCTTCCCCCCTCCTGGATCCAGCTCCTTCTGTTGTCTCCAAAAGGCTAGGATTCAAATCCTGCCAGTGAGATCTTCACTAGCTGCCTGTCCCCGGCCCCACCCTCTCCTGCCAGCGCCCTCCTGCACCCCCTGATGTGGCTTCCTGTGCACCCGTTAGGTCTGACATTTGTCACCTATGTCTCCATGGGACCCCATCTCTCCGGGTGTGCCAGAGCAGTCACTCCCGCTGCCCCAGGAGAGGGGGGAAGGAGGCCCCATGTCCACCACCCTCCTAACAGGCATCATACGCTCCAACAACCGCTCCGTGCTCCCTGCCTCATGCCATCTCTGCTTCCTGGAAGCAGCTGACTTTGTTGGGAGCAGCCAGGGGAGATGCCGGAGTTTGGGCACAGCACTGCTTCAGCCAAGTCGTAATCCTGATGGTCAAGTCATGTGGTCAGCACCCCAGCGAGCTACAGCAGGGGAGAGTCCAACCCCCCTGAGATTTGGGGCTGGAGGGCGCTGAGGTTTCTTGTCAGTGTCACTGGCAGGGACCTTGACTGCTGGGATCTTGCCAGGTTCTAGGTCGCTGAATGGACTGGGGGTTCCGAAAGAGCTCCTCCACTGGGTCGCAGTGACTCTCCTCCCTCCCCCAGGACAGGCCCTTTTCCATTTTGGAGGTTTCAGACACAGTGGCAGCACCAGCAGGAACCCCAAGACCAACTGGCCCCACCCCTTAGTATGTATAGGACAGTCGCCATCCAGGGAGGCCAAGCAACTGACCCAGGGGTGCCTGAGGAGTTAGCAGAAGAGCTGGACTTGAACCCTTCTTCTGGTCTGCCCGACCAGGCTCCTTCTGGGACACCCCTCTATGTAGAGACTGTGGGTGACCCACAGCATTTTTAAGCATTTCAGGCCAGCTCCTCGGGCCACCACAGCGGGCAACTTAGCCGCCAGCCGTAGGCGCCTGATCAGACAACGCACGCTCACAAAATCAGCCCGAGTCGAGCTTCATTAGATAAAACATCATTCTGCTGTCAGAAACAGATCACACCTTCCTGGCTCTAGAGTGAGGCTCAAACACACCTGCTGTTTCGGGTGACGATTGCCACTCTCAGGCATAGACAAGCAGCGGCCCCTCAGCTGGTGTGGCAGATGGTGAGGTGGCCAGATTTCCGTAGGTGTGAAGGCTTCATCCTGTATGGCAGTGGTGTGCTGGTAAATGTCTAACAATCGGCTCTCTAGGAAAAAAAAAATCCTGATGGGTAGCGTTTGCCAATTTCCATGGTGTAAATGCTCCCACCACGGCTGACTTTAAGCTACCAGTGATACCTATTGGCTTGCAAAGTTCTCAGAACTTGAACAGACATCTCCCAGGAGCTGGTGCAAGCCAGGCCCAGCACAGCAATGTTGAATCACCTTGGCATGTCCGACCCCACAGGCCCTATTCAGGCCCCTCCGCTGCTTGGAACAGAAGCCAGGGTCTCCCTCTGGAGTTTCCACTGGGGCGAGATGTCTGTTACCATGGAGATTTCTGAAGCTGACTGGGGCCTGCCTTGGGCATCTGAGACCTGACTTCCTCTGTCCCCCTGTGCCAGTCACTAGACTGTCCTGCAGCAGCTGCTGGGCTCAGCTCTCCCGGCCTAAGGCCTAGTCTTAGACTCCTCTCTCTCCCGAGCCTGAGATGACCCAAGTGGACCTTTCATTGGGGTCATGGTGATGCCACTGTTAGGTTCCACCTTGAGTGTCACAGTAACACTCTGGATGAGCCCAAACTTTCTTCCCTGGCCGCCAAAGAGAGAGAACCCACCAGAGACAGGAGAAAGAGCTTCCTCATCTACTTTCCCAGCACACCCAAGCTCTGCCACAACTTCTCTGGGGAAATGTTTTAACCTCTCTGTGCCTCAGTTTCCTCACCTACATCTCCTCTACAATGAAGATGGTCATAGTACCTGCCTCAAGAGGTTGTTGGGAGGGAAAAAGTCCTAACACACGTGAAGCATTTAGCACAATGCATGGCACATAGTAGGTGCTTACTAAATGAAAGCTCATGATAGCAATGGTTCTTTTCTGACTGGCAGCCAACCTCTGTCCTGTCTATGTGTCCCATGTTCCTCACTTCCCTGCAGCAAGTGCATGAGGGCTCCTCAGTAATGATCAGCTATGCTTTACCCTCCACAGGTTGACCTTGGAGTATAGCCGTGTGACCGCCAAGACGGAGCTGAGAAGGCAGCACTTGGGGGGTGATAAACCTTAACTCAGGGCCGAGCACCCCAGCTCTTGGGCCAGGCTAAGCCATAGCAAAGCTTTAAGGCAAAAGGAAAAATCAATCATACTGCCCCTGTCTTTATTTAAAATTGTGATAGTTGATTCATCATAGAGTTTTATATAAATTTTGATTTTTAAAAAATATTGCACTAAAATAGCATTTATCTCAGTGACTGGGTTTCTGGGCACCCCCAGAAGTTTTCACCTGAGTTCTAGCTCTGTCTGGGATGCCCACTGAGAACTGGGCCATGCTCCTGGGTGTCCCTAATGCGGTGGTTTGGGAAGACTCGCAGTAGAAGATACATTCTGATGCACAACTCCCGGCAACTGGGGGGCAGACAAGGACACGGCATCTTGCCATGGTTCCAGGGGATGGTCCTGCACCGGGCCTGGCTCACAGGAGGTGCTCAGTCCTTGGCTGAAGAACAGAGGCTCGAGGGACTATGAGAACCTGAGGATGTCCCAAAGGTCACTCTGTCCAGAGCATTCCTGCTGCCCCCCCAGTGGTGGGGACTCAGGTCGCTGGCCTGTCCTCGCCCTGTCCTCTGCTTCCCACGTCCCCCCATCTGGGTTCTTTGGGCTCCCTCTGAGGCCTTCTCAGTTGCCCACACCTCATGGTTCTGCCTCAAGGATGCCCCAGACCCCCCCTGGGGTGCTCACAGCTGTTCACCTGCATCATGGTCATTTGCCATCATCTTCCCACGCTTCCTCTGAGGGAGACAACAGCCATGCCTACCCATGACACCAGAGCATTCCCTTCTCTGAGATGCTCCCATCTTCAGTCTGGATCTGTCCGGACCCTCTCGGGTGATTTGAGCCTTGCTAGCAGCCCTTGGGCTGGACACCAGGCTGGAGGCCGGAGCCGTGGTGAGGCTGGACCAGTGTGGGCACATGGCTGGTGGGATGTGGGGTGGAGACTGGAGTGGCCAGGGAGAGTCCAGACCCTGGTGTCTGGCAGCCTACCCCCTCCAAAGCATCCATATTGCCCCAGCTTCACTCCTGGAGCCTCAAGGACCAAAGGGACCCCAGGAGAGGGATGAGGGACAACAGCTCAGCCTGTTTCTACCCAGCCTTTCTGCCCATCACACACACACACAGCTACACACACATGTATGCATGAACACACATGCGTGCACACAAGATACATGTAACACACATACATAATACACATGTACGCAAGACACATATACACATGTGTGTGCATATACATCTTCACAGGATACAGATAAACATATATAAAGGCACATGCACATAATATACATGTGCACATATATGTACACATACACACATCACAGATGTCATACACATATAGATGATACATGCACGTGCATGCACACTTAATACATATATGCATATATAAACATTCACGTTATGTACATCTACATATATATCACGTTATGTACATGCACATACATATATACATATACACATATACATACTACACTCAGAGACGTGTATACGCATGCACACGCACTATACCTGTACACACATGCATATGTACACAATGTTTATGTACACCTATATGCACACACACTGCCACCCCCAGCACCACGTGGGCTCTGTCACTTCTGCAGGGAGGGACACAAAGCCTGCGGGGGACACAGCCATACAAGGCCTCATGTCCAGCTAAGAGCAAGCACAGAGAAGCCCCACAGATGACCGCCAGTGGCCACAGGAAGAGGGTCTCTGGAGTCTGACTATCCTCTGTAGTTCTTGGGCAGCATCTTCTCAAGCTGGCTGGAGGCCCACATGGGCAGAGGCTGCAGTTCTGGGGAGTTAGGGCGCCCTCGTGCAGACTCTGCTGATGTCACGTCATTCCCTGGCTGTCCCGTCCAAACAGATGACCCCTGCCGGCTCCTAGGATGGAGACAGACTTTCATATGACCCTGAAAGCTGCTACTTAAACAACCTGAGTTAGAGCAGCAGGCAGATCGAGCAGTTGGCCGCCGGACGTGAAGTCCTTCCTGATGCAGAAAACAGTGCTTCCAAGGGTGGAAACACAGCCCAGCCTTGAGAAACCTGGCAGAAACTTAGATGTTTGTGGCAGACAAGAGATCAGCCAGGTGTGGGGGCTGAGGAGCTGTGTGTGGGGGGCAGATAAGCTGGTCACACCTGAAGCCGTCAAAGCTCCTCCAGGAAGTCCTTGCCCACCCCCAGCACGGGCCGGACAGCACCTGACTCACTCTCTGCTTCGGTGGGTTGCCTTCAGCTGGGGCAGGAAAGCCTCTGGATCTGGTACCCTCTCCCCCTGACTGGCCACCTTTGCCAGGTCCCATTGCTTGAAGTCCTTCAAGCCTCCTCTCTGGAGGAAGATGGACAAAGGGAAAATGCTCTCTGAACCGAGGCTACCACGGCGCCAGGCCTGGGGCTCAGCCCCAGGGTGCAGACGTGTTTGTTTCCCTAAGCAGCCCTGTTCCCATCCTGCCACAAACTGCACCCTCTCCCGCAGATGCCTTTGGAGAAACCGGAGCATATTTCCCAGTTGAACCTGGGTCCCACAATCCACAAACCGGAGAGCTCCTATGTCTGTCAAGACTGAGAGTGGCCACTCTCCGTGGCTACACGCACAACTCGAAGGCCAGGAGACTTGGGGTTAAAGATCATGGTCCCAAAGAACACTGGCCCAGGCCCCCTGGGATGGGGCCTCCCTGGGACCCTGTGGAACTGCTGTTCCTTCTGAAACTCACCTAGCCATGTTGGCTGCAGCTGCTGCCGCCTGGAGAAGAATGTATCCAGGCGACTAAGAGTCTCCAGGGACACTTGGTATTGGAGATTCATGGCCTGCTCAGGCAGATGACCCCCCGCTTCTAGCTGCCAGGACTCAGGCCCGATGGACACTTAGGACTTTCGAAAGGGCTGGGACACACTCTGTATCCAAAGCTCTTGACTTGAGGAATAAAATCGTGCCAGCGGAGAAGACCCAGAATGTACTTTAGCTTTCCTGAGGCTCCAGGATGCAAGTCTTCATTCATTCATTTGTTTATTCATTCACTCATTCAGTGAGGGTGCCAACTACTAACCCTTACCTCCAGGAGAAATGTATCAAGTAGCAGCCTGTGTTCTGCCCCGCTGCGATACTGTCACATGTGTGCCCTATGGTGTGCATGTCAAGGAATCAAGTCAAGGAGCTGTTTTCCATCTCCTGGGCCGGGGAGAGCAGGACGTGTGAGTGGTCGATGCCACTCGGGGATTCCTGACCATCATCTTTGCCACAGACGCTTCCCCCTTGTCACCCAGCCCTGAGGCCCTGGGCAGGTTTCTGGATCTCTAGGGCTGTTGCTTTCCTGCCAAGACTTGTTTTGCAGGGAGCTTGTAATGAGTCCATGAGACCATCTACAGAAAACACACACAGCAAATGTTGGCTCCTTTGCCCTTCCTTCCGCATGACCTTGTGGGAGCCTCTTCCCTCCTCTGGGCTTTGGTTTCCTCATCTGAGAAGGGCAGATTTGAATCCCACGTGACTAGGCGCCCCCACCCCAGCCCCGGGTCTGACAACGTAAGGGTCCGTGTTCTCCTCCTCTTCTCCTCCCTCTTCTGTGGCGACCTCCCTTTCCTTCCTCTTCTCTTTCATGCCCAGGTGTGGCCAGGGCCCCGCCTCCCCACCTGCCCCGACCTGCCTTGGCCTTCAGGTGCTTCTCCCGCTCCAGTCACCTACGGGAACAGCCGCCAGGCTCTGTGGCCCCCATGCACACAGGCAAACCAGGCTGGGCGTCTGCTAGGGGCCCCTTCCTGGGGCAGGGGGAAGCCTGGTGATGTCTGCCTTCCCCTGGCAAACTCCTGTGTGACCCTGTGCCCCATTTCCAGATGCTGAGGAAGATTCAGTCATCTAGATGCGGCACCCTGGAGTGCCTTCCAGAAGAGCTCAAATCAATGCACAGCCAAGACTCTTCCCTGGGGGAAGGAAAGTGCTGTCAGGGTCGGGAGGAGCAACTCTTCAGGAAGAGGCTGGGCCTGGGAGCACACTCACCAGCTCCCACTGGGCTCCGAGATCTTGTTTTCAAGGTGCTGGAGGAATGCCCCTCAGGCATCCATGCTTACTAGGGGCCAGGCCACCCAGCAGGTGCTTGGGACACAGGGGTGAGCCAGGCTTCAGGAAGCTCACAGTTCGGTGGATGGCACAAGTAGTAAACAGACTCACAAGGGGACCCAGGATGGGGTGGGGGGAGTCCTCCGGAAAGCAAAGCCTCGCCCTAAAATCATCCGTTTTATAAATATAGACGTTCATGTATCCAGACTCGTTAAAGCCAGGCACACCCGGCCTCCCACCCCTCTGAGGCTCAGGCCCTTCCCGTCCAATCCTCCATACCCCCAGGAATGGAGCCACAGCAGATGGGGCAGGCCCCATACCGAGGGCCTTCAGCCAGCACCCTGCGACCTAGGAGAGGTTGGGACATGCCCGTCCACGCTTCTCCAGCCTTGTGTCCTGAGCAGAAGGATGACTGGCCATTGGCGTCATTGGCGTGCTTCTGGCTGCTCAGCAGATGCGGTGACTTTCAGTGATTTCAGGAGGGCACTTGGATCCCAGTGGAAATGTGCACATGCTTGGATATCGGATCTCACGGGCCGCCTGCTGTGCGGTGAAGTCCTTCCCACCAGCCTTGGCCTCAGGTGACCGCTTCCTGCTCTAGCAGTGACCCGGGCATCCAGTTAGTGTCTCAGAGTACAGTGGGAGTAAATAGCTCTTCTTCCAAAGCCCACAATCAGATGTCCCCACAAAACATCTCATGCCGAGTGTTCCTTGCTGGGTTTCCCGGCCTCCGGTTGCTCTTGGGCAGTTTTGGGAACTGATTTCCACAAGAGACACAGTTAGGAACTATAGTATAGTGCTTATGTGGGGATCTACCGATCTGCCCAGAACACAGCAGTCAGCCCAAAGCTGTCATTATCAAGAGGAGTATCAAAGATGCCAGGGAGTGGCCAGTGTAACCTGAGGCCGTGGCACCCAGGCTCGGGGTGTTTCCTATTGGAGCCTGTTCTGGAAGGTGCTGCTGCCCACAGGGTCTTCTGACCTGGCTGTGAGCACTGAGACCCACTTCCTGAGTCAGGTCTTCGGAGAGGGCCTCCTTGGACATGCAGCGGGGGAGGTGCTGGCCTCACCCAGGCATGATGTTCTCTCCTAGGAAGACCTCCAGCCTCCAGGCAGCATCCCTGGCTGAACCCCAAGCAACTCAGGACTTCTGGTTCTGGTAGCCAATCACACATTTCCTCTGTGTGATGTGTTTCAGCCCCACTAAGACCAGGCCCACCGGCCTCAGCTTCCTCTCCCACCCCAGCCTTTGTGTTCACTTTGAACATGTGTGGGTTTTTTGGTTTGCAAATAACCACATGAGAACTCCTTTTTCCCCTTCCAAAACAGAAAACTGAAAGGAGGCAGTGTTCCTCCTCCACATCTGAAATCCTAGAAGCTCGGCCGTGGCGTTTGGCCTGCGCATACCTGAAAGTTTCCGCTGTCCACCCCCTGCCATCCGCCATATTCCCTCAACCCGGCAGGGACCCGCTGTACTCCCCTCGTCATTCCTGTCCCTAGGCCTCTCAAGGAGATGAGCTCTCACACCAGACACAAGCCATAGAGGGCTGCTGTTTGGGCATTTTCTGGGAAAGACCAAAAATCACCCAAGCCCCTCTGCTCCGAGTACACACAGAGGGGAGTTGTTTTGTGTGTGCTACCAAATGTCCAGCTGTTTGACGTAGGACTTGAGTATATGTTGTTTTGGACATTAGTTGACATATCTGAGTGGGGGGAAGGGCTTGTGCTAAATAATTACAAGCACACCAGTGATTTTTTTTCCTACTGACTAAGGTTAAAACGAATAGTGTTGATCCGTCGCCCAGGCAGGAGGCTTGTTAAAGGAAATGGTATTTAAAATGATTTTGGAGCCAAAGCAATTTGGCTGCTCCAAGGCGTGCTTTATCTTTTGCTTTCAAGAGGATAATAATGTTTAAAAATGAAGTCACTCATACCATTTCCTGTCGCCAAGCCAGCTCAGTGATGGGCAGCGCATCCTCTGGGTTTGTTTACTTGTTTCGTGAGGGAAAACGTAAACTTAATGGGCTCCCTTCTGTGGAGCCTTGGGTGTTCCCTCAAAACAAAGACCCATGCTGCAGTTGGATCTGTGTCTCAGCTCAAGCAGGCTCACCCGGAAGTCTAGGTTGCCAGTTGTGGATGTTGGAATGTCGCCTGCCTGGACCAAGAAACCTGCCTGAATCCAAGGATGGAGAGAGGAGATCTGTCCAGGAAGGAGGAGAGATCTGTCCAGAATGGGGGAGAGGAGAACAGTCCAGGGCAGGGAAGAAGAGATCTCTCCAGGAGGGAGAAAGATCTGTCCAGGAGGGGCGAGGAGATCTTTCCAGGAAAGAGGAGAGGACATCTGTCCAGGAGGGAGAGAGGAGGTCTGTCCAGGAGAGGACATACCTCTGTTTGCTGAAGGTACTTGCCCTGCAGAGAACATGATGTCTGTTCCAACTGGGAATGTGCTGATCAGGGCCTCTTGGATGGGTCATTTGCCATATCCCATGTGAGGAAGGTAGGGGCAATACCGTCACCTTTTAATATAAATGAGGCAGAAAGCACCGCCTCCCCTGCACTGAGTAAGACAAGGTATGTGCTTGCTGGAGGGCCTATGTGGGGGCCAGGCAGCTTTCTGGGACAGCAGGTGGGCCTAGGATCCTAAGCTCTGGTATGCACAGTGGGCAAAGATGGCCCCCTGCTCCCTCCAGTCCCAGGGCCACTCTGTAGTACAGAAAGAACCTTCCATGGCAGTAAAAAAGAAAGGCAACATCATCTCCTGTGTGTCACTGTGAGAACCTGAAAACACATACACACACACACACACACACACACACACACCCCGGAAAGGATCAAGCACCATGCCTGGCATGCAACCGCAGATCCACACACTTTAGAACCTTCTCAGCCTTTCTGTTATTCATAAACAGCAGAGCATCATCCCCCAGGGAACTGGTGGGGGAGGGGAGGAGAGGAAGAGTTTGACCTTGAAGGGACATTGGCTTTTCCATAAACCCAGGGTACCTTCAGGGGGCTTCCCTTTGGGCCACTTCCCAACCCAAGTCTGGCCACAGAAGAAGTCAGTCAAATGTAGGACTGTGAAATGAGGGTGTTTAGGGGATTTGGGGGTCTTGGTGGGTGTGCTCAGCATTCTGCCTAGGTCACATGCACCTGTCAGGGGCGGGATGCTGCAGCAGCCTGGGCAGTGCTGGTCAGGCTGGTGGGGACAGATGGCCTCGCTCCCCACCTCTACTTCCCAGCCTAGACAGGCCTCCGCTGGCCTCTCCTGCCGGTCTCATGAGAGCCGTGGAGCCCCTGCCGTCCACAGGCCGGGCAGGGGGTAATTTAGGATGGCTGCTGCTCCCTTGATGCATTTTAAACACTCTTCCAAACTCTGTTCATTTTGCCTTTGATGGGGAGGTGGCCTTCTGGGTTTTTCTTTCAAGAGATGCAGATTTAATGGACTGTGATTTTCCTCCAGATCTGCTGTTTAAAAAAAAAAAAAAAGCAGTGTTAAAAAAGCAACTCAGAATTTCTATTTGTTCAGGGGGAAAAAAAAATCTGCTTGCTATTCAGGCCCTAGATTTTCCTGAGAGATTAGTGTACTTGCCTGCCAAGATGTTAGCTAAAGGAAAACACATTTGCTATAGATCAGAAATATTTATCCTTTTCTGGGCAGGAGCTCGAAAGAAGAGCGTCATCTGAATGTACAGCACCTGGAAATATGAGTGGATTCCATCCCCCCAGCTGCTGGCGTCCACCAGAAAGGCCAGGGCACCGGGGGCCCTGGGAGTCGCCAGAGAGTTGAAACTTCGAGGGGGGAGTCCCGGGAGGCTGCTGGGATCTGGTGGCATGTATAGGTCAAAGGGCCAAGAGACCCCGGGCCAGGCAGAAGTGAGCAGGAAGGGAACTGGCAGCCTTGGCCAGCAAACTGGCTTTTCCCTGGGCAGAGGACATTGGCACCACCCTGCTTTATGGGCATCAGAGTGGGGGGAACCGTGAGTGACTCTCCTGCTTCTTGACCACAGCAGAGAATCCAGGCCCCTCCTTCACTCCATGTTGTCGTCCCTGAACGACCGTCCCCATCTCTTAAAACCTTCTTTCGAACTTACCAGACTCTTGCTCAGCTGCTGCAGAGGCATAAGAGATGCAAACTTATAAATAATTAAGAAGCCTAATAATTATTTCCACCCAGACAGCAAGCCTGCCCCCTCGTGAGAGACGAAAGATCTGGAGAGTATCTGCGCATCCACTACAAACCGTTAGCAAATGTTCTCATTTGACGTCGGAGTTCCTCAGCCGTGAGGTTGGGAATTCATTTTATTTTCTGGGTTCTTCGTGGGTGGGTCAAGTCCTGGATATGGGTGAGGGTGAGAAGAGGAAGCAGTGAATTCTTGGTGACATCAGACCCTGCTCTAAGGTCATTCATCTTTGGTACCCAATTTTCCATTCCCAGAAGCGACTTGACCTTGACCACCAGCTGGTGGGCACCTGCATGGGTGTGATAGGACCTGAGACCTGCTGGTTGGTCAGGAAGAGCTGAGTCAGGTTGCCAGGGCTCTTGACACCAGGCCTTGCGTTCCTAGGACCAGCACTGCCTGCTGGCATCTCAGTGGCGGAATTGGCATCCCTAAACACTTTGGCTCCTTCTGTGCAAAGAAGGGCCCACCCCGTAGTTGCCGTGGGCCCCCTGGCTGGGTATGGAGTAACGATTCCTGCCCCGGGATGTGAGTATCTGTAGGGGAGATTTCTGCTTACAAGGATTTTGTTCGCCAGGAAGACTGTGCCCTTTCGCTTGGAGTTCCCTAGATCTTGTTCGAACAGAATTACTCGCGGGGCTTCTCAAGGATAAACTAGTCCAGGAAAGCCTGCAAATCCTGGGAATTTATAGCAGGGCTGCTTGCTCCCAGTTATCTATTTTGGTCTTGTTCAGAGTGCCTCCTGGCTATAATTTAATTTCAGGTGGATGAAAGCTCCTTTCTCCCCCCTCAGGACTAGGGAATCACTTCCTCTCCATCCTGGCCCAGGGCCAGCTCTCTGAGCTTCCCCAGGAGCCAGAGGGGCGTGTCCTGAGCAGACCTGGCCGTCTGGTCTGCTCTCCTTGGGCTCTCCCCGGGCTGCTTTTGCCTGGGATCAGCATCACACAGGCAGCCTGAATAGGCTGGGGGCTTCTTTGTACTTGAAAAACAGTCCCCACGTGGGAGGAGGTGCCGGTGAGGAAGCAGGCTTGTGAGGGCCAGCAGTGGGTCTCTGTAAGACAGGGCTGTGCGTGGGACACGCCAGCTTGTGACTTTCGGGGGTGGACGTGGCCTGCAGACTGACTCGGCACGAGGGTGAGCACATGGATGTGGGTGTGTCCGTGCCGAAGAGCATGAGAAAGCATCGACTATTCCCAAACCTGCCCTAGCCTGTGCATGTATGTATCCATGTCCTCAGGCAGCACACAGGGTGGAAGTAGGGTCCCCCAGTGGCCACATCCACTTATACCCTGGTGACCGCCTCAGCCACAGCAGCACGTCCCTGGGAATTCATCACGGTGTCTAAGTCAGGCCTTGTTTGTCTGATGTTGGCTGCAATTAAAGACTGGGTGCTTCAGGCTGGGCATGGTGGCTCATGCCTGTAATCACAGCACTGTGGGAGAATGAGGCAGGAACATTGCTTGAGGCCAGGAGTTCAGGGCCAGCCCAAAGAACATAGAGAGACCTCATCTCTATTAAAAAAAAAAAAATGTAAAAGATTGGCCAGGCTGGTGGTGCATGCTTGTAGTCTCAGCTACTAGGGAGTCTGAAGCAGAAGGCTTGATTGAACCCAGGGGCTGGAGGCTGCATGAGCCAAGATGGAGCCACTGTACTCCAGTCTGGGTGATAGAGGGAGACCTTGTTTCTAGAAAAAAAAATTAAATAAATAAATAAATGACAGGTGTTT
This sequence comes from Carlito syrichta, assembly GCF_000164805.1. Classification (NCBI taxonomy): domain Eukaryota; kingdom Metazoa; phylum Chordata; class Mammalia; order Primates; family Tarsiidae; genus Carlito; species Carlito syrichta. The sequence continues at coordinate 344,137 of NW_007251425.1, read as the reverse complement.
CCGAAAACACAGGCAGGGAGAGAGGACAATATTTTCTGCGCCGTACTACTGTCCCCTAGAGAGGAAAGTGCTTGGAGGTTCACATAGTACAGTCCTCTGCCTGCCAGTAGGCCATGGTTCAGCCTTTCCTAAGAGCATGCTGGGCCCGCACACAGCCATGCTTGAAGGAGGCTGTTCCAGCCTCAGCACTTCCTCCAGGGGCAGCTCATGCAGCATGGCCAGAAAGTGCAGCTCAGGCCCGACATGGCCCGGGGCCTCCGTCCTGGGCAGCCACCCAGACATGCTCCCTTCCTTGGCCATGCAGAGGCAGCCCAGCCCAGGGAGAGGGGCCAAGTCAGGCTTCACCCCCAGCGACCCAGGGCCAGGAAAATAGGCGTGTCCACCAAGGCCACTGTCCTCTCGGTTTTCCTGAACATTAAGTTCATCAGCCAAGATCAGTAGAAAGAAAAGTGACTGTGGCTTCTCCCAAAGCCGCTCGCCAAGTGCCTCCTGCTGGGCTAACGACATTGCCAGGGTCCCCCCAGACTGCACCCAGAGGTGGAGCCCACATGAGGCTCTACATGCCATCGCCAGGATGGCTGGCCACAGACACTGCCCTGTCCCTGAGGAGGCCTGAAGCTAGAAGCCAGCCACCTCCCCCATGTCTCAGCTCACCCAGGGCCAAGTCTGCCCCCCCGAACCTCTTTCTGTCTGGGTGGCAGAAAGAACGTGTCCTGGCTAAGATCACTGTGGCCCTACCCGGCTCTCGCGGGGTGTGTGGGGCTCTGCCCTTCTTCTGTGGCCAAGGTGGCAGCCTCCTCTCAAGGGTCCCTCTTTCCTCTGCCCACATTCCTGCTGGTGGCAGCATGGCATCGAATCCCCAGGCCCCAAGTCAGAGCTGCAAGTGCCTCCATGGGAGACAGTCACAGCACGTCTAGAGAACAGGAATGACAGTCCTGGCCCTGCACGTTGTCCGTCGCTCGGGTTGCTTCATCGGCACGTTCTGGGTGTGATTCTAGTCGTGACTCTAATCTCTGCCATCACGGCCCTTGGTACTTCTGATCCTTCCATGAACACGGTCACCATCGAGTCCCATGGCACCTTAAGGGGTTTGCCTGGTTGGAGAGACCACCACACGTACTTGGAGCCCAGGGAAGCACTGTGACAAGCCCACCCAGGAGGGCAGAGGGAGAAGGCAGCAGGAATGCACCTCCACAAGGTGGGACCCCAGGCACATGGGAGGTCATTTGCATTCCAGAGAATTCTAAGCGGGTCAGCCCTCACGTGCAGAGGCATGGACAGGTACACACGGCCCACCCGCTGCCCAGGCAGAAAGAGGCAGCTGGTCGCTTGATGGACTGGCCTTGTCTGCTGGGTCCCATTGGAGACCTTCAGTGCTCCTTGTGGGAGTCTCTTCTTAGCATGTTGGAATAGTCCAATCCTTCCTGGAGCAGGCCTGTGGAAGGATGGGTAGGAGTGGGGGAGGGGAAGGAGAACCGGCTCTGGCTTCCCAGAGATGAGCAACAGGATCCCAGGAGTGTGTGTGCGTGTGTGTGTGTGCGTGTGAGTGTGTTCAAGTGAGTATTGTGCATGAGTGTGTGTGCGTGTGAACATGTATGAGCAGCATGCATATGTGTGCATGACATGTATGAGCGTTGAGTGTGCAGTTATATGTGTGTACCTGTGACCTGTGAGTATGCGTGTTTCGTGTGTGTGAGCACATATGTGCCATGTGTGTGTGCATGTGTGTGCATGACTGTGAGTGCAAATGTATATGAATGTGTGTGAGATGAGTGTGTGTGTGCACGTGTGTTCTCGAGTGAGCATGTAAGGATGTTGGGTACATGTGAGCATGTGTTTAGCGTTTAGTTCCCCTGCGGGGCTGATCCCCGCCCAGCTCCTGTGCCTTCTGGAGACCTTTCCATGCAAAGCCAAGGCTCCTGTGCCCTCTCTGCATGCTGGCCCGTGACGTGGTCCTGCTCCTCTGGGCGGGCGTGTGGGGCTCTGCCCTTCCTCTGCAGCCACAGTGCCAGCCTCCTTTCAAGGGTCCCTCTTACCTCTGCCCATGTCTCTGCTGGCTGTAGCCCGGCTTTGAATCCCTAGGCTCCAAGTCAGAGCTGCAAGTGGCTCCATGGGAGACAGGCACGTGTGTGTCTTCCTTCCCTTGGGATCTGCAGTTGGTGTCGGAGACGCTGTTCCCTCTGCCCGTCACAGGCCCTCATCAGACTCAACTGGCAAGAGGGAGCCCCGGTGGAGAATCTACGAACCCCAGGAGCCTCCCCAGGGGGTCTAGGTGGGCTCTGTGGGGCCAGGGCTGCCTGCCAGACTTTCCAGGGAAGTGAGTACAATTTAGGAGGCGCTTGTGGCTCACCTATGACATGTGCCATCACTTGTCCTTGATGCCACTGCCGGAGAGCCAAAAGGTGGCCAAGAGAGGATGCTGTGTAAGCAGATTCTAGAATATTCTCCTGCAACGCTCTGGGAGGGTCTCCCTGGAACGCTGCCTCGGCCCCTGCCCTGCTAGACAGCAGTAATTCCCAAGCCCACGTCCGTAGGAGGAAAGGCTGACGGGGGCAGATTGTTCGTGGAGATGAATGCGAATCGGGGCCCTCCCCAGCTCCCAAGACGCAGGGGGGCCTGAGAACATTCACTAGTTCTCGGGATCCCCAGACCAGATGTGCCCTCCCAGCTGCCGGCCTGCCAGGGCTGCCGTCTCGGAGTTCTGTCTTCTCAAGCCCGGCAGGGAGACAGGGCTCACCAGAGACACCCTCGAGTAGCCTTATGCTTGGCGGGGTGTGGGTTTTGGTGGAATGAAGGTCTGTGCAGCAAACCCTGGTGGACGGACGGCGTGCACGCTTGCCAAACTTAGCAAATACAAATGCTGGATTCCCAGTTACATTTGAATTCCAGATAAGCAGCGTTTTAAAAAACATTTAGTATAGGTATGTCCCCCACGCTATCTGGGATATACTTGTAAAGCTGATGTACTGTTTATCTGAAGTTCAGATATCCCTGTCATCCACCATCTTCTCTGGCAGTCCCTCTGCGTGGGCTTTTCTCTGTATGTCTCCTCACACCTCCCCATCCATCTCGTCCAGTCTTGCTAAAGGCGTAGAGTTAGGAGGTTATGGGATGGATAGATGCTTCTCTGGGATCAAAATTCCAGGTGCCTGCGACTCCATGGGGTCCACACTTGCAGTGGAGTCTTCCCTAAACACCCCCTGCAAAGGGCTGGTGAGGAAGCCAAAGGGTCCCCTGTCTCAGCTGCAACCCCGACCCCCCCGGGGAGGAGGCTGCAGCAAGGTGGCTGGCGGTTCTCCACTGGGTTGGGACAGGCGGTGTAGCTGTGAGCAGACTGCAGGTTGCCAGAACAAGTCCGAGGTCAATGGAAGCCTTGGAAGGCAGCTGCTTAGGATGCACAGGGTGGTCTCTACCCCACCCTGCCGCCTGGAGTCCTGGCTGTCTGCATCCCTCCAGCAACCCCGGCCAAGGGCAAGCCCAAACCCAGCCTCTATGCAAGGAAGCAGCTTTTGAGAAAGTGTGTCCTTTGCTCTAGGAAGGAACATTTGCAGTCAAGTCTGTGCGTGGAATTTTTATTCCTCTAATACAGCCTAGGCAGGATTTAGTACACAAGTTCTCCAGAGGAAATGCATTCAATAAAAATTTGATGGGCTCCGGCAGCTCAGCAGAATCTCCTTACGAATTCCAAGTGTTTGTTTGGTCCCTGGCTTGGATAGGAGCTGAGCTGTAGTCTGTAAATGGTCTCTTTAGTGAGGAAGCCCTTGGAAGAAGGACCCAGCCCTGGCCTCCCCCGGAAGGGGCGGGAGAGCTTCCCAGGTCGGCAGTGGGGGCCTTCTGGCCTTTGACCCCCAAGAAGCAGCTAAGCCCCGGGGCTCTGAAACTCAGGGAGTGGGGCTCTCTAATGACATGAAGACACCGGACACTGCCGGGGTCTCCGATGGCTATGAAGACACCAAGTCGGTTGTGGAATAGGAATGAACTTGCTGTGGTTAGTGGGGGAAGGGAAATACATTTTCAGAGGTGACCCTCTGATCCTTCTCTATGCTCAGCACACAAATAAGAGCTTCCTTTCAAGGGGTGGAGGGAGACACACAGCCCTGCCCATGGCCCCTGCCCCATGGCCCCAGCCTCGCTCCGCACGGGTCAGTCTGGGCACAGATGGGCCTGGAGGGAAAGACAGTCCTAGAAGCCCAGTTTCTGGTGAGCAAGGGTCATGTCCATCTACCTCTCTATTCTCGCCTCTTGGCTGGGGCCTAGCACAGACAGCGAGGTCAGTCGGCGTCAGGCGGATGGGGAGAAATGTCACGGGCCTTGGGGGATAAGAGACCCACAGGTCGCCTCTCTGGCTCTTCAGGAAAACTCAGCACAAACCCGCAGGGCCCGGGCCTCCCCTGATGATGAGAAACACACTCCCAGGCTCTGCTGGTCCTGCGGAGGCAGGGCTGAACTGAGAGCTGAGGTTCATAGCACGGGGGCCTCCTGCCAGGGCCTTTGCTTACAGAAACTGCAGGTGCACACGGAGTATTAAACTGGAGGCATGCTTGCAAAAAGGCTTCCAGGTCACCATGCAGAGAGGGATTTCTTTGCAGTGACCAGCTTCGCGTCTCGGAGAAACACAGCTGGGCCAGATGGAGGCCCGTGGAGTTGCCTAGACCTCTCTTTGGCCTGGCCCTGGCCATGCGCCTTTACTGGGAAGGAGGGAATGGGCTCAGCTCTCTCTCTCTCTCGCTGCTTCCAGGGCCAGGTTACAAAGGCAGTGCACGGTGAGTCCCAGACCCAGGCCCCCAGCAGGAAATGTGGCCTTGGCTTGTCCATTTACACATCAGTGGTGGCGTGCTTTCCTTCCAGGGTCATTGACAGTGCCACGGGACAGCATCTGTGAAGTCTCAGGGCCTGGCACGCGGCAAGGCTGTGTGATGAGCTGTGCCGGCCCTGGGCAAAACCCAAGGTCTAGGCCGCCAGGGCTTTCTGTGGGGCTCTGAGAAACCTCTGGCATTCTCAGGTGGGTAGTTTCCTGTTTCTATCCGGGTTGGCTCAGCTCATCTCCCAGGTGTGCAGCTCAAGGGAGGCCTCCTCGTTGGCAAGAGTCCTCAATGACCCACAGGGACAGTCACTTGGCCCATGACAGCCACACCTCCCCATAATGCCCTGCGTGTGTGACACGTCCCACCCCTGAGCCACCTTCACATGTCCACACAGTACAGGCCCCTCACAGGTCTACACAGCACAGGCCTTTTACAGGTCTACACAGCACAGCCCCTTCATGGGTCTACACACCTCAGACCCCTTCACGGGTCTGCACAGCTCAGGCCCTTCACAGGAGACAGTGGCTCCTGGGTCCCAGGAGGACCTGCTACAGTTCCCCCTCTCCAGCAGCCAGGTGGGGGCTCCCTCTGGCCTCTGAGGCTGCTGTGACCCAGTGGTCACCTAGCTCCTCTCAGGGCCTGGTGGAGAGTCTCCTGGGACGCAGCATACAGTACACAACCAGGACAATCCTGGGCCACCTGGGACAGGCAGCGCATGCCCCATCCCCTGCCATGTCCATGGCTGGCAGAGCACATGGTCTGGGAGAAACCTTGACAGACAACCTGGGACTGTCCTTAGGGGGCCAGGGCAGGGGGTACGCGGCTGCCTGCAGAACTGGGCCCCCTGTTCCTGATCTTCTCAGTCTGGGACATCCCCCCTGCCGGGCCCCTCCACACTCTGTAGACCTGTCTCGGGCCCTGCCGAAACCAGGGCAACCTGCCCTGGCCGGGCAGCCACTTCTCTACATGGCATCGCCTGCCCTTCACAGTCCGAGGGAGGGGCCTTGGCTCCTCAGTTCCCAGCGGGACAGGTGTGGGGGTCTGCACAAGTGGGCCAGCCTCCAGCAAGAGGCAGGGCTCCACCTGTGGAGGGAGAGAACAGCCCAGCCCAGGAGGGAAGCCAGCAGGAGGAGAACTCACACCACCCTCCCCACACACTTGTAGTCACACTCATTCACGCTCAGGCTGTGCTCAGAATTCACGCTGTCACACTAGCGCTCAGATTTCACACTTACTCTCATGCCAACACTCAGAATTCATACTCACGCTCTCATGCTAACGTTCAGAATTCACACTCACACTCTTATACTGACAATCGTAATCCACCCACACTCAGCTAACACTCAGAATTCACACTCACTTTCATACTGATGCTGAGAATCCAAACACACATGCTCTCATGCTGTGCTCAAAATTCACACTCTCATACCAACACTCAGAATTCACACTCACTCTCATACTAACGCTCAGAATTCACACACACTCAGCTAACAGAATTCACACGCTCTCACACTAATGCTCAGAATTTACACACATGTTCTCATGTTGTGCTCAAAATTCACACACTCACACTAGCACTCAGAATTCACAATCTAACACTGAGTTCACACTCACACACTCTCATGCTAACGTTCAGAATTCACACTCACACACTAACACTCAGAATTCACACACACTCAGCTAACCCTCAGAATTTGCACTCACACTCAACTAATGCTCAGGATTTGCACACACTCTCCAGTTAACACTCAGAATTCACTTTCGCTCTCATACTAACACTCAAAACTCACACTCATTCATGCTAATGCTCACAACTCGCTGTCACACTGGAGCTCAGAATTCACACTCCCTCTCTCTCATGTTAGCAGCTAGAATCCACCCTCACTCAGTTCACACATACCATGACACACAGGCTCACACTCACAACCACACTACCGCACACCCCCTCACACGCCTGTGCACTCACACGCCTGCCCTTCACCTG
>NW_007251425.1:324776-337328 GCF_000164805.1 Carlito syrichta | reverse complement strand
AGGCCTCTGCCCTCCCCGCCCAGTTCTCCCCCTCTGCAGGGCCTTAGCACAACCCTGGAGGGAGGGGCGGCATGGGGTCCTGGGAGCGTTTGCTCCCCCGGGCAGCACTTGGCTTCACTTCCTTTTTCTCTCTCCTTTGGCACCTGGAAAACCCCAACATTCCCAGGAGGGCGACAGGCCCGTTATTACCTCGTGGGCGCAGAACACTGCATCGCAGTAATTGAAAGTGGCTCGACTCAAATTGCATTTTCGGAGGAGCTGCAAGATGGGAGTGAGAAGGAGGGAGGTGGGGGAGGGAGGGAGGCTGCAGATGCAGCCTGAGCAGGCAAAGCAGAGGCCCGGGCCCCAGAAGTCCCCCGGGGCTGCTGGCCCTGCCCAGATAAGAGTAGAACCTTGATCACACCCTACAAAGGGAACCCACGCTGTGCGCCGGCAGTGCCTGTCCCCTGCACCAGCATCCTGACAAGCTTCTCCCCACCCCTCCGGTCTTCCCAGCCAGTCATTCTTTGACATCACTGACTGGCACAGGGCAGTGGTCCAGCTCGTGTTTGTTGACTGGTTCATGCCCCAGGGCCTTTGCTCATGCCACTGCTCCTCTCTCTGCAATGCCCACCTGTTCCTTCAACCAATCATGACAATTCCAGTGAGGTTTCTGGAGCACTTGGCTATGTTCGAACAGGGGGCTATGCCCTGACTTACCTCCTAAAATCTGATAACATCCTTAGGAGCGAGGATTTAGAATCTCGCCACATTACAGACCGGGAAACTGTAGCCCAGGTAGGCGATGCCCTTACTGGGGGGGTCTTGGAGCTGGGCTTTGGCAGGCCCTGACTCTGAGCTTGTACTTGGAGCAGGGCAGGGCCAGGACTGTTTCTCTCCCGGGCCCTCTGCAGACCCCTGTCTTGGCCCACTTCCCTCTCATCAGAAGAGGCACCTCAGAGGCTTCTGGAAGCTGGGATGTGGGCTGGTGTGCTCTGAAGAGGCCTCCTCTAATCCTGCCGCTGCAATTCGGTGCTAGTTGTGATGGTTATTTTGAAGTTCCCTTTGGTGTTTAAGAAGTCGTGTGAGCTGGGCTCGGTGGCTCAGCCTGTAATCCCGCGCCTTTGGGAAGCTGAGGTGAGTGGATTGCCTGAGCCCACGGGTTCTAGACCCATCTGGGCCGCGAGACCTCATCTCTACAATAAATCAAAAAATCAGCCGGGCGTAGTAGCGCACACCTGTAGTTCTAGCTCCTTGGAAGGCTGAGGCGGAAGTATCACCAGAGCCCAGCAGGTCAAGGTTGTGGTGGCCGGGAGCGGCCACTGCACTACAGTCTGGGCGACAGAGTGAGACTCCAACTAAAAAAAAAAAAAAAAAAAAAAGGAAGTCGTACAAAAGCGACATGGGCTCAGATGGGTGGAAACCACTGCTTCAGTGCACCCATGCAGTGACAAGCATGGCTGTCACGCACCCTGAGGCCCTGGACTCACCTCTGTGTCCCCAGCATCCAGCAGTGAGCCCGGCTTGTGGCAAATGCTCCGAAAATATTTGTTGAATGAAACTAATGAAGGAAGGAGGAAAGTGGGGAGGACACGAAGGGAAGGACAGAGGGAGTTGGGAAGTTCAGAAGGGGAGATGGAGGGAGGGAAGACTGAGGAGGGTTATGGAGCAGAGAGAGGGAAGGACGGAAAAAGGAAGGAAGGACAGAGAGAAGGGACATGCAGGAGGCAGGGGCGGTGGAGGGAGGCCAGCACAGGGCCCAGAGCAGGAAAGACAAGGGCGCCCAGCCCCTGAGGAGCGGGGCACCGTACCCACTAGGCTTGCCGACCACAGTCCACACACCCCAGCCCTATTTCTGCAACACCCTTGGCTAACAAGGAAGAAAGGGAGGGCCTCTCCAACAGGGGCTGGGAAACAAGAGGCCAGGCGCTGAAGACTGCAGCAGGATAGGCCTGGGCATCCCTTCCTGGGCCTGTCACAGGCTCCCCAGCTCCTGTGGGTCTCCAGGCAGGAGCCTGGCCCCTGCGAGGGAGGTTTGCCCCTGGGGCAGTCGAGGGCAGGGAGAGCTGGTGCCTTGGCACAGTGGAGCAGAGCCCACCCCCTGTAGCGAGAGCTTGTCTCTGAAAATCAACGGGTGGTTTCCATCACCACTTTTTCCCATTTAAACAAGAGTGCACTGGAACCTTCTTCGAAACGCATCTGAGTGTGCTTTCCCTCTCCCACTCTACCCGATCCTCAGGCTAGAAATCCAGCCTGGAGATGAACGGGCAGGGCTGGCCAGGTGACAAGCCTGCATCTCCCCCGCCCGCCAGAGACACCTGGGGGTGGGGGCGGCAGCCGGGGATTCAGGACAGAGGCCAAACTTTGTGACACCGGTTTTGATTTCTGAACCGCCAGTCCCAGCAGGGTTTATTGTCTACGGACGCTTGTACCATTTTTTCCCCCTCCTGGTCAACTCTGTTTCGGGATGATTGTCCATAAGTTTCGGAATGGCCCGGATCCCTGAGCGGTTTATAAATTAGGGCTGTGTTCTGGGAGCACCCAGCAGTGCTGCTGTATTTTAGGTGGTGTCGGAGTTTCTATTATAAACCCCATTTCTCAGAGGTTTATAACTCGGCCATAAAAATGCACCGAGGCCTGAGGCGTGGACTGTTCTAGGCGGCTGCTGGGTCCCTTCCAAGGTCTCCGGGCAGGGACATCCACAGGCGAATGGCAGAGCGTGAGGCTGGGCTACAAGGGCGCAGCGTCCTGCCGGGCAGGCTACATGGTCCAAATGGCTGCCCATAGCAGATTTTCATGAGTGAGCGGGGCCAGGAGGCTTGTTGGCAGGCTGGCATCCAAAGGGGAGAAGCTCCCCTGCCTCTCAGTGTGTGACCTGGGTCACAACCTCTGACTGTCATTCCTGAATCATCTGCAAAAAGTCACCTCCCCTGCCTGCAAGTCAATGACCTGGTGACCGACAGATACGTTTCAGACTGATTTTCACAATAGGGAGAGACTCCATGATTGGTACCAAAGGACTTGAAATAACACTCCCCATTCTCACTAAAGTGCAGAGTGCCGAGAGTCAGCTGTTTGGGAAATTTGAAGAGCCCATACCGGCAGTTCTCAACCCCGAGGAGCTTGTAAAAATAAAATAAAATAATTTTTTAAAAGTCAGCCGGGCTTGGTGGCTCATACCTGTAATCCCAGCACTTTGGGAGGCTGAGGTAGGAGGATTGCTTGAGCCCAGGTGTTCAAGACCAGCCTGGGAAATATACTGAGACCTCATCTCTACCCAAAAAAATCTAAAAAGAAAATTAGCCAGGCGTGCATGGTACTTGGGAGGCTGAGGTAAAAGGATCGTCTGAGCCCAGGAGATTGAGGTTGTAATGAGTCATGATTGTGCCACTGCACTCTAGTCCAGGTGACAGAGTGAGACTTTGACCCTCCCCCCCCCCAAAAAAAAAGCCAATGCCAGATTCCCCCCACCCCTGACCCAGGGATTCTGGCAGTGCTGCTCTGGGGTGGGGCCCAGAATGTCGGCTTTTTTCCACACTCCCCAGGCTGGTACCTCTAGAGGCAGGCAGACCCATCCATTTCACCTCCAATACGTGGTGGCATTGACAAAGCTTGCTGTGTCCCTGTGTCACATGGGACGGACGGTAGTCCTGCCTTCTCGCTTGTTGAGGGGTCAGGGCAGTGCTCTCCCCATAGTGATGCATGGGACTCAGTGGCAGCTCTTCTGTGACAGTGCTCAGCAGAGTCTGGCCTGCGGTGGGAGTTAGGGAAGGAAGGGGGACTTCACACAGAGGCCTTTGGAATCCATCAATAACCCAGCCTAGCCAAGGCACGATGGCTCATGCCTGTCAGCCCAGCGACTTGGGAGGCTGAGGCAGGAGGATCACTTGAGGCCAGAAGTTTGAGACCAAGCTGAACAGCGTAACGAGGCCCCGTCTCTACCAAATAGTGTGTGTGTGTGTGTGTGTGTGTGTGTGTGTGTATTTTTTTAAGCAGTCCTATACGTTCATGGGGCAAAGATATGTGGCTTATACAAGAGGCCTTTACCTCCAGTTTTCCCAGAAACTCCCATTAAATGAGGCTCCCCCATCATGTTTACCCCACAGGGCACAACGGGGCCTCCCCCTTCCAGACATGCCATTCACAAACAAGCCCTGCAGTTCCTGCTGTCAGTGCAGGGCCCTGCTCTGTCCCTGTGGTTCGGGAATCATGTACCTTTGCCAGACCTACCTCGCCCATCTGTCTGTCCAAACCCTACACTCTTACGGCCCCACTCAGAACTGCCCCTTCTGGGAAGGTCCCTGGGAGGGTCTTCCCTCCCCTCTTCAAACTCTCTGCATGTTCCTCCTTCTGCACTTACCTGACTGCTGAGGGTGTCCACAACCTAGCGCCCACACCTGGATGGGTCGGGGAGGTGGGTTGCTTGAGAATGATCCTCCCAAGGGGAGCCTCCTGGAAGGCGGGGACTGCGCCTTGGGAGTTCCTTCCTGCCCCCTTCCCGCTTTCTGGGGTGTCTTACACAGTGGGGTTTCCAGCTTCCAATTAAACAGAGCAATGCAGGTGGCCCTGGGGGAAGCTCTGACTTTGAAATCAGAAAGCCTGGAGTTCAGATCCTGAAGGGACAACTTAGCAGCTCTTCGGCCCTGAGAATTCATTTTCTCACCTGTGACGTGGGGATGGTCGTTCATACAGTAAGTGTGATGAGAAGAAGAAATAATAAATGTTAATCGTTTGATGTCTTTAAAGCATTGAAGTATCTGTGGATTGACTTTTTTATATTTTATTTTATTTTTAGTCAGGATCTTACCTTGTCACCCAGGCTGGATTGCCTAGCTGAATGATCACAGCTCACCACAGCCTCAACCTTCTGGGCTCAGGCCATCTTCCCGCCTCGGCCTCCCGAATAACTGGGGCTACAGGCGCGCGCAGCTACCCCCAGCTTTTTTTGTGTGTGTGTGGAGGCGAGGTCTCATTATGTTGCCTAGGCTGGTCTTGAAGCAATCCTCCCACCTTGGCTTCCCAAAGTGCTGAGATTACAGGCATGGATTGATAATTATCATGATCACCATGGACCCAATCTCCTGTTCAGGGAGAATAGCTCAAAGGACAGGACTATAGTTGCTGGGTACCCTGAGATACGTCCATGGCTGTCTCTCCATTGCACGAAACATCTGGAGCTTCTCCAGCTGCTGCTGGGTGTCCCTCCATGCTGGGTCCAGCAGGTGGGCAGCAAGGTATCTCAACCTCAGCAGAAGCAGTTTCTCGCCAGGTTCTTGCTGTGAGACCCTGAAGGGCTGGTGAGGGTTCCTGGACCTTCCCTTTCTGCAGAACCCAGCTGGGTACTTCCAAGGCTGGGGTTTCCGGGCGCTCAGGACCAGCGCAGAGACTGCAGTCAGTGGCTTTCCTGGTCCCGAGCTCTGAGCTCTGCTTTGTGGCAGGGAATCCCGGAGACAGGAATGCTGCCAGACAAAAGTGTGGTCCGCGTGGGCTCCCTCTGTTTTCTCCAGTTCTTCTGAGGTTCCTGGAATTTGGGGAGCACAGACTTCTCTGCATAGAGGGGGACACGTCCAGGGTTGCCTAGCTCTGGCCTGGTGACTGCCCACAGTCTTACAGCTTCATAGCGCTGGAGGCCAGAATCCAAGGTCAAAGGCTTAACTGGTTGGTTCTTTTGGAGGCCAAGAAGGAGAATCCGTCCCTGGCCTCTCCCGTGGCTGCATGGGTTTGCTGCCATCTGTGTGATCCTTGGCTTGTAGGAGGGTCAGTCGGACCTCTGCCGCTGTGTTCATACGGCGTTCTTCCCGGGGACATGTGTCTCTGATTCCAAATTCCCTTTTTATAAGAACACCAGTTATATTGGTCTAGGGCCCATCCTACTCCAATATGACATCACCTTCAGTAATTTTTATCAGCGATGGATCTCTTTCCAAGTAAGATTATATTCTGGGGCGCTGGGGACTTTAGCACATGGATTTGGACGGACATAATTCACTATTCACTCTATGACCGTTTCCACGCGGGGGAAGATTCCTCGCCAGATAGGGGAGTCCCTCATATCTTGCTCAGAGCTCTATACCTGGGAGCCTCTTCCAGATCCCCAGGCAAGGGAGGGAGGTGGGTGTTCTCCTTAGACCTCCCACCCTTCCTAGGCAGCCCCAGCCCCCAGCCCCAGAGGGAACAGATAAACAGCAGTTGCTCAAACTCTAGTGGGGCCAGAGTCCCCACTCAGGAGCCAGGCAGCTCAGGAAGGGCAGGGCATGGAGGGGTGCAGATCGATCTGTTCCTCATCGAGCACCTACTACGCACTGTGGCACCCTGGAGCACTTGGAAAGGTGTCAGAGAGATCACTAGAGATGACCTCCTGGGAAGACATTGAAGGACAGATGAGATTTGTCTTAAGGAGAAAGAAGCGAACCTTCTGCATAGAAATGACTTATTGGGGGCATGGACTCCAGAGTCCGGCCCCAAGTGGGCAGACAGCCACAACAGAGAGGGAGGCTTCTGGCCAGCCAGCCGAGGGACATGAGCAGGCAGGAGAGAAGAGCCATCCTCCATGGGGACACCCAGGTGCAGGTGTCACCTGCAACTGCAGGTCCTGGGGCATCTGAGGATGAGCACTCCAGGCACCTGAGATGGATGACAGGTTCAAGACAGTCCCAGAGCCCCTCTTGCTCTGAGAGCCCAGCCTGGCCCTTGGGGCTCCTTCCACCTGGGATCACCCCAAGCATTCCTTATTGGCACCACTCATGGGAGGATTGTCTCCGGCTCTGGTAGTTCCTCACTCTTGTAACTGTAGGAGGGTTCCTGAGACATCAGGAAGAAAGGCCTTAGGGAGCAGTGTCTAAGTCACAGGGTATGGCGCCAGACTGCCTGGTTGTCATGCAGACGCTGCTGCCTTCCAGCTGTGTGACTTCAGGTGAATCACTTCACCTCTCTGTGCCCATGTCCTCGCAGGCTTACGTATGTGAGCACTTAGCACAGAGCTCATCGCCCACCGGCAGGCTTGGTCAACAGTGGTCACACAGCAGCCAAGGGCACCGCTGGGGTTTAACCAACCCAGCCAGGGCTTTTGCCAGGACACGAGGCTGCCTGTTAGCCTGGGTGACTTCTTCTGCACGTCCCCTGAGACATCAGGAAGAAAGGCCTTAAGGAGCAGTGTCACCACCGCAGCCCATCTTGAAGTGTGAGGTACCAGTGAGCAAATGGAGAGATGGGCTCCCAGGAACCCCCAAACTGACCCCTGTGAGCCTAAGATGGATTTTGCTTCTTGCCAGGATCAGCAGCTACTAAGACCCCAGGGTTTGGCTTCTTCCCTTCCTTGAGATGCTTGGCAGGTCCACAGAACAACTGGTCAGGAGGACATGGGGCCCAAACGATGACTGTCAGCCTGATGTCACTCTCGGCATCGGAACAGCTGACGTAGTGGATTGTGTTGCCTGGTGGCTCAGACCCCGGGGCTCAGGGGCTGATGTCCCCTGACGCTTTGCATCTGTCCTTCCCCAGGGTCACTTCCTCCCCAGTGGGGCTTCCTGAGTAAAAAAAGGGTGGGCTCTGCGCCAGCCTTCCCCTGCCGGCCCCTCCTACCTCCGGCATTGAGCTTCCTGGCAGGCTGGGAAATGCACACGGACTTTGTAAGTCTCTGCCACTTAACACAGAGTCGCCAGCTCCGGCACAGAGGGGTTTTGTTTGGAACTTAAAACACTTGCTCAAATTAATGACCAAAAATGTCAGATGTGTGCACAGCTAATTATTCATTAGATGCTTAATTAGTGTGGGATGATCATGACATGTTAATGTTATTAATTTTTATACTGTAATAAGAATGAAATTGTTCTGCTGTCCTGAAGTCTCCTGTTAGTGCCACAATGTGGAGCTGGGGGCTGGGAGGAGGAAGGAGCCGTGGGGACGCCAAGGCGGCCAGGCAGCTCTATGGCCAGGACTCAGAGCACTCATGCCCCACCTCTGGCCGGAATAAGCCCCTTCAGAGCCAGACCCTCTGCATGGCCAGGCAGACAGAGGGAACAACTGAGGAAGGGGCAGAGGGAAGACCCGATGGCTCCCAAAGTTCCCTTGGGATTTCATGGTCCTCATTCTCTCTCCCAAGACAGGAGAAACACCAGGGAGCCATTCTGAAACCTCCCCATGGAAAGGAAGTTAGAAGCAAGACTGTCCTACCCCAAGGGGCCCCAGAGGGCCACTGGGGTGTCACAGACTTGCTCCCTACTCCCCACAGCCCAGAGGAAGGGGTCCACCAGAAAGAGAGGTTGCTTATTTTCAGAAAATGAAGCGAAGTCCTGTCTGGCAGTGAATGAAGTCCATGTGAGGCCCTTCGTGGTCTCTTCTTTGGAAAATGGACACAGCCCTATTATTTTCTAATCGTGAAAATAATCCATGCCCACATTTAAAATTCCAACCATACAAAAAAGTAGAAAGGAAGCAGAAATGGCATGAAATCCCACCGTCCAGAGATCATAATGCTTTATATTTTAGTGTGTCAATTTCTGGATTCTCTTTGGACACATAACTATGTGGGCCTTTAGGAAAACATGCTCATATTAGACACCGCTATCTTGGAATCTGCTTTTTTTGCCAAATGACACCTCACGAGAGCATCTTTTTGGGCAATGGCTAGAGATCGACATAACCCTTCTTAGTGGCCGCGTTATATTCCGTTCTACAAATATGCCGTACTTTATCTAACTGGCCTCTGATCCCTGGATGCTTGGGTGATCCCTGAATAACCAGGCCCCTTCTTTTTATGTACTTATTTTATTTTAGATTCCAGGGGTACATATGCATGTTTGTTACACGGGGATGTTGCGTGATAGTGGGATCTGGGCTTCTACTGAGCCTGCCCCCGAGGTATCTGATGGGAGGTTTCTCCATTTTTATCCCTCTGTCTCCCTCCCCCATCCTTATGCCTGTTTGTACCCATTGTTTAGCTCTCACTGACAAGTTTTCAGTTTTCTGTTTCTGCATTAATTCGCCTAGAATGATGGCCTCTAACTGCATCCCTATTGCTGCAAGGAATGTGATTTCGTTCTTTTTTTAATGACTGTG
The DNA here is from genome assembly GCF_000164805.1 of Carlito syrichta. Classification (NCBI taxonomy): domain Eukaryota; kingdom Metazoa; phylum Chordata; class Mammalia; order Primates; family Tarsiidae; genus Carlito; species Carlito syrichta. Next base: position 328,292 of record NW_007251425.1, on the reverse strand, counting down.
TCATATTCCGTGGTGTATACGTACCACATTTTCTTTGTCCATTCCCCCATTGATGGGCATCTAAGTTGGGTCCAGGTTTTTGCTGCTGTAGGTAGTGCTGTGATCAACACATGAGTGCAGGTGTCTTTTTGGTAGATTTATGCTCCTTTGGATATATACCTAGTAGTGGGATTGCTGGGTCAAATGGTAAATCTACTTCTGGTTATTTGAGAAACCTCCAAGCTGCTTTCCACAGGGGCTGAACTGGCTACGTTCCCCCCCCACAGTGTAGAAGCGTTCCCTTTTCTCCGCAACCTCGCCAACATCTGTCAGTTTCTGACTTTTTAATAAGAGCCAGTCTGCCTGGTATGAGAGGAACCGGGACCCTTCTAATCATCCTTTCGCTATTGGTCTGGTTGTGCCCTTGGCGTAAATTCCTGGAGATGGAATTGTTGGGTCTCAGGGGTCCTTCTTCCTCATAGGAGAAAGAGCTTTGAGTCCACTTCTACCTGAACCATTCCCCACCCGTGAAATGGGTATAATAATCCTGTTGTGAGTAAGAGTACGGCTTGCAGGACCTCACCCTGAGCCTGGTGTTTAGTAAGTTATGCTAGGTCTCGGCTTCTTACCTGCACAGCTGTTGCCGCCAACTCTCTGTCTACAAAGTGCCCTGGTATATATCATCTCTTTTCATTGTATTATGGCAAGGGAAGAGTAAGTAAAACAGATATGAAGACTCGAGGAGGGCTTGGGTGCATTCCTGGGTGGGGGTGTAGGAATGGAGCAGGTAGGAAGGGGGGTGATAGCTGGGGCTTGTCTTCAAACCTTCAAGGTCAGAGGCACCCAGAGAAACTGCCACATGCTCTGTGCACCATGTCTGGGTGTTCCCTGTTAGGGAGGGAATAGTGTCCATTTGGTCCTGGGGAGGGACTCTCAGATAGGGACTTCCAAGCAAGACTCTGAGCCAAGGTCTTGTAAAGAGAAGTATTGCCATGGGAGGTGGTCGCCATGGTGGCCCAGGAGAGCCCTCCTGCACGTGGCCTGAGTGCCTGGGACTCTGGCTGACCCAGGGGCCCTTCATGAGGTTAAGCCCCTTGCTGACCGAACTTGGGCAATCCACAGCCATCAGAGACTCGACTTCCTAGCCTGGGGAAGAGGGCGTCAGAGAAGCCTCTCCCATCGGGGACAGAGGGCATTTGGGTATCTAAGTGGTGTCAGCCAAAGCCTGGAGTGAGAAACGGACCTCACTGTAATCCCAGAGTTGGGCTGTATGTAGCAAGCGCATGAAAGGGCCATGGGTCCTGCAGCGATTCCCAGGGCTGCTTGTAGACTCTCCTTCTTACATACTTTGAAAGACATACCTGGTAAAATAGAGCTGGCACTGGATTCCCAGACTTTCAGAAGCCTCTTCCGCAGGTGTGGCCTAGAGAGGCTGCCCCATGACCTCTGTCCCTGATACAGCTCTTCCGTTTTCTCCAGGGGCTTCTCCATCTTGGGCCCGACCCGCACCCATGCCAGCTTCCCCAGGAGCCTGGAAACAGCCCCAGTGTAGGATGAACCCACACTGAGACCGGTGCAGGAACAGAGGGGCCCATTTAGGGGAAACCTGACAGCAGCTGTGGGAGGGGCGCCTCCACCCCTCCCCTGCAGAAGTCAGCGAACAGAGAGTGAGGTCAGGATCCTGGGGGGCTGCTCGCCCCACCCTCGGAGACAGAGGTGTGCCAGGAGCAGTGAGGAGGGCGGGTCTTATGGCTCCATGTAGCTGACTCCTCCTGATATGAAAATTGGCCGCCATCCCAGCCTCCACCTCTCCAGAGGCCAAATGTCATAACACAAATTCACAGGGAGGCACACATCATCCTGGGGCAGAGGGAGCCTGGTGAACACTTATCTTCCTTCCAAGGCCGAGCTTGGCGATACCCCCAGGAGTATTCCAGAAGAAATGGCCTGTGATGGCTGCAGGCCCCGGGAAGAGGGGAGGGTTCTTGACCCTGTGCCAGGAGCTGGCCTCTCCTGGGGCGAGGGAGACGGTCCCCAAGCGAGCCTCCCGGTCTTCCTCCCTGCCCCATCCTCACCAGGCAACCCGCTCCAGATGAAAAGAGAAAGGGAAGAAATGTTAATATGCAATTAAAGTTGAGATAATAAACAGATGCTCTAATTAGACATCGTCTCAAATCATCAAAAGCTCATTTACAAGGTGAGATGCCTAGAGGTGCCCTACGCTGGGATGAGGCTCTGTGCCGGGAGGAGGAGCTTGGGAGGGAACCTCACCAGCCTCCTCGAGGCCTCCAGTGGGCAGGGGCCGGGAGAGGTGGGAAGGCAGGTCTCGGCTGGGCCTGGGGAAGGGCGGCTTCCGCGTGTGGCCCCTCCACAGGTGGCTCTCCAGCGTGGCCACCTGCCAGGGCCTTCCTGGCAGAAGGAGTTCTGCACACCTGGAGCCCTCCTGCGGTGGAAAGGCTCAGAAGCCCCTCCCAGGATTCCAGAGATCTTGGGGTTGGAGGCAGGGCTTCCTCCAGGCTTGGTGAATCTTCCTGATGTTCCTTAGCAGGGCTTCCTTGTCTCCGTCTCTACCCTTCCCTTGCCTGGGTCGATGGCACCTACATCTCCACACCTCGCCCCTGCACTGCAGACCTGCCCGTCCACTGCCAGCACTCCCCTCCCTCGGCAGAGGGTGATACCGAGCCCACCTCTTGTCCCACCTGCTCCTCCTGGGTCTCCCTCTCCCCTGACAGGTGCTGCCATCCATCCGGCCACCCCACATCTGCACAGCTCTACCCCCACATATGTCCCCCAGCTGTCCCTTTCCCCTATCTGTGCAACTGCTGACCCCCCATTTTCTCTCCTCTGCCCTCTTGTCCTCATCTCCCTGCTCATCTCGGGGACATCAGTCATCCTGTGCTGGCCCATGGTCCACAGTGCCATCACTACGTGTCGTTCCCCGACCCCAAAGTCTTCAGAGGCCCCTTGGGCTGAGGGAGGAAGAGCAGCTCCCCCTGCAGAGACCCCACCCTTGTGGACTCCCCCTGAGGCCAGCACCCTGGGGCGTGGCACTCCCCCCCAAGGTGGGGCACTTGAAGAATCCACCCTGCAGCGTCCTCCGGTACCTGGTTGCCCCTCCAGCCTTGCAGCCCTCCCTGGTCTGCCTTCCTCCTTTCCTTCCCCTCCTCCTCCTCTTTCAAAAAATGCCCCCAAACTCAAAGAGTTCACTCTGGGCAGGAGCCCACCTCTCCCAGGTTCCCGTGAGGGCTGTGGACCCTGGCACTAGAAACACTTGGGAGTTTATTCAAAATGCAGAACCCTAGCCTGGGCAGCACAGTGAGACCGCTCTCCACCAAAAAATAGCCAGATGTAGTCCTGTAGTCCCAGCTACTTAGGAGGCTGAGGTGGGAGGATCACTTGTGCCTAGGAAATCGAGGTTGTTGTGAGCTACGATTGCACCACTACCTCCAGTCTGGGTGACAGAGTGAGATCCTGTCTCTTTTTTTTTTTTTTTTTTTTTGAAGTGGAGTCTCACTCCATCGCCCAGGCTGGAGTGCA
>NW_007251425.1:313184-324740 GCF_000164805.1 Carlito syrichta | reverse complement strand
CTGCTGGGCTCTGGCGATCCTTCCACCTCAGCCTTCCAAGTAGCCAGAACTACAGGCACACGCCACCATGCCCGGCTAATTTTTGATTTATTGGAGAGAGGAGGTCTTGCTAAGTTGCTTGGGCTGGTCTCGAACCTGCGGGCTCAGGCAATCCACTCACCTCGGCCTCCCAAAGTGCTGGGATTATAGGCTGAGCCACCGATCCAGTCGAGACCCTGTCTCTTAAAAGACAAAATGCAGAGTCCTGGGCTGCGCCACAGTCCTGGGGGATCAGAACCTCCATAGCTGTAACCAAGGAACCAGCCTTCACACTATCTCCCCACACTGGCATCCAGGCCCCGGGATGAGGCTCTGTGCCAGGAGGAGGAGTTTGGAAAGGAACCTCACCAGCCTCTCAGAGGTCTCTGGTGGGCAGGAGCCAGGAGAGGTGGGAGGGCAGGTCTTAGCGGGGCCTGGGAAAGGGTGGCTGTTGTGCTGTTGTCAGATGCTAATTGACTGCAGAATTCTTTAGGGCCAGGGTGATGTCTTGTCTCTCTTGCATCCCAGAGGCTAATGCAAGTTGTGTGTTGGTTGTTTGCAACCTTCTCTGAGCACCAACTCTTTCATGTGCTGTTAAACTCTTCACCTGCATTTAGTCATGTAATTTTCCAAAGTACCCTAGGAGGCAGGCATTGTTGTTGTCTCCATTTTATAGATCAGGAAACTGAGGCACTGAGAGGTTAAGTGGCTTACCTAACAGCGAGTCGATGGTGGACCTGGGATTTGAACCCCGTCTAGTTCTGGACTCTGAGCTCATAACTTTGATAGATTCTCTGGCAGCACCTGAGATGTAGTAGATGCTGAATGAGTGAATGAATGAATGGATGAATGAATGAATGAATTCATTAAAACACCACTTGCTTGGAAGAGGAACATGCTCAGCTCCAGCTTCAGAGTCAGAGTTTCTGGGCCAACGCTCCAAAGACTCCGAATAATCTCCCCCTCCAAGATGGCTTTTTTTACAGTTTTATACAGTAACACAGGAAGCAGGCCCCATGCTGACCAAGACACCCAGTCCCCACCCCCCTCCTTCTGCCCCTCACTCCACCTGAGGACGGTGAGATGCTGGCCCTGCCCCTCAGCCACACAGCAGTCCACTCAAGGAAAGTTCCTGCAAAATCATGCCCAAGGTTTGGAGGGTGTCTGGTGGGTGTATGGGGCTGGTGGTCATCAGTGCCTCCAGCAGATGATGCGGGTTGATGGCAGCCTCTGTTGCCGGGGATGCTCCACTCCTCTATGAACTTCTGCCTGGTGCCAGCTGGGCGAGATCCAATTCCTGGCCAAATGGAATAATTTGGGATGGAGAGTTATTGGATGCATGGCCAGGTGCTGGGGTGAGGCCCCCTCCTAAGGACTGAGTGCAAGTTTCTTGGCAGGGAGGTAGGACAGCAGGGCATAGCATTGGGGTCCAGGCTCACTGGGCCATCCATCACGCGTGTCACTGGCAGACGTGGACCCCCACAGGAAGGGTGGGGTGTTTCTCCCACAGTGAGGGAGAGGCACACGGGGACCTGCAATCCATCTGCCTTGCTGAGGAAGCTGCCCTGGAGGGGAGCAGAGGCCCTTCACCAGCACCCTGCTGGGGAGCTCTGGCTGCAGAGGGTGGACCCTCCCCTCGGCAATCCCCGCGATTCCAGGCTCCCATGCCAGGGACCCAAAGAGCCACTCAGCCTCCTGCACCTTGCTGCAGGAGGTGGGAAGAGGATGGTGGTGCCAGATCCCTTCAGTTCAGGAAAGGTCCATCCCTCATTCCCTAGGAATCCATAGCATCAGCCTTCCGGAGCACAGCCAGACACTCCAAACTCCCCTCCAGACAGACACACACACATATATCCAAAGGGGACCCAAAACCCAGGAGTATCTTTTGGAGGGCAAGCCTCTTGTAGTACAGGCTTCCCCCACCAGGTAAGTGTTCTAGGAACCCATCGGCATCTGTGTACCAACTAGCGTTGTTGTGAGTGGCTGCCTTCGGCTTCAGTGAATTTTTTTTAGAGATTCTTTCAATGCATTTGCCCATTTCATGATGGGTGATTTACAAGCACACCTGCCCACACTGCGCTGAGTGTTCAGCAGTTTTGTTTTGTTTTTTATCAAAAACAGCATGACCCCCCATGCCCCACCTTCCTTATTCACCGGATCTCACCCCAAGCAACTTTTTTTTGTTGTTTCCCTTTAAGAAAAGTCCTCCAAGGGAAACATTTTGCTGATGTGGAAGAGGCGAAACACAAAACGGCAGAAGCACAAAAGACATCAAAATTGACAAGTTCAAAAACTGTTTTGAGCAGTGGAAAAAGGGTCTCAATAGATGTGTTGTGTCCAACAGAGAGTACTTGGAAGGTGACTGAAGTTTAAACATGTAATAATAAATACACAGTTTTTAATAAATAAATTCCAGCTTTTGGGGGGGGGTCCCTCATACACCACCTTCCCAATAATAGTATTTAGCTAGCCAGTAATTAAACATTAGTGGCTTCCAAATGCCTGTCTTCAATCCTTTATAGCTGACAATGAAGTTCCTGTCAGTCCCTCAAGGAATGAGAAAAATAAGAAAAATGTGGTGAGCTTTTCCTAAGCTAAATGTTCATTTTTAAAGGACCGTCTTTTGTTCTGAGACTGTGACCTCTCTGCTTTTATCGCACTTAAAATGTCCTTTCTTTTATGAAAGCATGGTGACGGTAGATAACGTGATCGTTTTTTAATGACTTATTTGGCAAAATTAAAAGGCAACTCCCCTCTCAGTTCCCCCATGTTTAATTGAAATTTTTATTGAGATAATTGTAAGCGCATATGCAGTGGTAAGAAATAACGCAGAGAGATCCCTCATAGCCTTCCAGCTTCCTACAATGGTGACATTTTGCAAAAAGATAGTATAATATCACAGCCAGAATGCTGAGACAATCCATCCCCTCATTCAGTTTTCCCTAGTTTTACTTGCATGTTTTTGCACGTATGCACACACATGGGTGTATATGTTTTTAGTTCTATATGCTTTTATCACATGTGTGTGTTTGCATAACCACCAACACAATCAAGATACTGACTGGAAATTCAATCAAATTGTTGAGTGTGTATTCATTCCTTTGTATTACTGAGCAACACTCCCCAGTACTGACGTACTGCCCTGTGTTTAGCCTTCCACCCACAGAAGGGCATCCAGGTGTTTCCACATTTGGGGCTATTGCAGGTAAGGCTGCTATGAAATCCTATGTGGGTTTTGATGTGAAAAATGCCCAAGAGTGCGATTGCTGGGTTGTGCGGTAGTTATGTTATTTTGTTTGATAAAAAATTGTCAAGCTGTTTCCCAGAGTGTCTGTCTACACTACCTCACGCTCCCACTAGCAGTATGGGAGGGGTCCAGTTTCTCCACATCTGCATTTGATGCTATCGCTGTTGATCCTTTGACACATTCTGATAGGGACGTGGTCCTGCCTCGTCATGGTGTCAATTTCTGCTTCTTTAAAGCTAATGATGTCAGCCATTTCTAGGTGCTTCTCTGCTGTCTCGTATCATCTTTGGTGAACTGTCTAGGAATGTCTTTGGCCCGTTTTCTAATTGAACCGCTTGATTGTTTTTACTGTTGAATTGTGAGAGTTCTTTATTCTGCTCAATACGAGTCCTTTGCTGAGTGTGTGATTGGCAAACGTTTCCTCCCAGTTTGTAGCTTGTCTTGTCTTCCTCTCCAAATGGGTGTTGGCAGAATAAAAGTTTTTAATTTTGATGAGCTCCAGTTTTTCAATTTTTCCCTTTATGCATCAGGCTTTTAGTATCAAGCTGCCCAGTCCTAGATGCCCAAATGTCATTTTACATTGAAGTATATAGTCCACGCTTAATTCATTTTTGTATAAGGTATAAGATTTAAGTGGAGGTTCCTTCTTTTTCTTATGGATGTTCAATTATTCCAGCACCATTCGCTGAAAAGATTAATGTTGCTCCATTGAACTACTTTTGTGCCTCTGTCAAATATAAATTGAGCGTGTTTGCATGGGGCAGTTTCTGGGTTCTGTATCCCGTTCTATTGATCTATGTGTCTGTCCCTCTTTCAACATCACACTGTCTCAATTGCTGTGATTCTGTATGAAGCCTACTGTGAGGCAGAGTGAATCCTTGTACTTCTGTGTCAAGCTCTTCTAAAGCCTGTGCCTTTCTGTATGAAATTATAGGCTACATCATCTATGTCTATCAATATCGCTGTCATTTTGATAAGCATTGAATTAAGTCTACAGATAATCGTGGAGAGAATTCACATCTTCACTGTATTGAGTCGTTCAATCCATGAACAAGGTATGCCTCTTCCTTTACTCATTCTTTGATTTTCAATCATCAACATCCTATAATTTTCCGTTTACAAGTCTGGTAGGTGATTTGTGAAGTATATGCTTAAGCACTTTCCATTTTCTTTGGTGCTATTGGAAATGGCATTGTGTATTTAATTTCTGTGTATGATGAGCATACAGAAATGCAATAGGTTTTCCTGTGTTCATCTTGCATCCTGTGACTTTACTGAGCTCACTTATTAGTTCTTGAAGGTTTGTTTTTGGTTTTTTTGGTAAATTTCTTGGAATGTTCAATATAAGCAATCATGTCACCTGTAGGGACAATTGTATTCCATCTCTGGATATGGCGGTGCGAGCAGACATCTCTGTTCTATTCCTCATATGGGAGAAGCAGTCAGTCTTTCACGTTACATTTATGTTTGTTATAGGGTTTCAGTAGATAGATTTTGCTTTTGTTTTTGAGTACGAGTTTCACTCTGTCCCCCAGGCTGGAGTGCAGTGGCATGATCGTGGCTCGCATCAGCCTTGACCTCCTGGCCTCCAATGATCCTTCCACCTCCAGCCTCCCAAGTAGTTGACTAGAGGAGTGCGCCAACATGCCTGCTAATTTTTTTACTTTTTGTAGAAACAAGGTCTCAAACTCCTGGGCTCAAGCAATCCTCCCACTTCAGCCTCCCAAAGTGCTGGGATTACAGGCATGAGCCACCGCGCCCGACTGTAGATGCCTTTTTTGAAGTTGAGATAATTTCCCTCACTTCCTAGCTTGCCAAGAGTTGTTCCCTCAGTGTCAAACTTTACTGTCCGTAAAATCGGAAGGTGTGGGGCTCACTAGTTTGGTTCATACCCAGGGATGCTTTCCACATTCATGCTCTCATTCCATCCTGAAGGGCCAGTGCAGCAGGTGAGGGACCCACGGTGAGAAACGCACGCACAGCGGCGGGGAAGGGACCCACAGGAGGAAAGTGGCCCACAGCAGGAAAGAGGCCCTTGGCTTCCAGCTCCAGTTTTACTCAGTCCCATCTTCTACCCACCCATCCATTCCCCTCCACTAAGTCAGTCCTGTGCCATGTCCCCAGCCAGTCAGAGAAAGGAGCCCTGACAAACTAGTGCCAGCCATTCATTCATTCACATGTCCACTCATTCGTTTATTCAAAGGCCTTGCACCTTGTAGGACAGAAACAAAGGGTTGAAGACTGCTCTTGAGACACACAGGCCAACACCCAGACTCCACCTGGCCCCACATCAGCCCTGTCACACTTTGTGTGACTGTGCGTCCCCTGCTTTCCGTGGTGCTGGCCGGGCTGACTGAGGCTCTGAGAATTGCTCTCTCTACCAATTTCTTTTTCCAGAAAACTTTACCCCAAACAAGCCCCAGAGTGCACCCCTCTCCTGGCTTCCCCACAAGGCCCTATTCCACCCCTCCCCACACCATGGTGGGCAGAGGATGAGCCTCCTCACCCCTGCCCAGCTCTAGCCCTGATGCTGAAAGCTTCCGCAGAGACTGGAGTGGCCCTTCTCTCCACAGCCACAGGACGCTACTCGATGGATGTTCTTGATTTTTTTTTTTCATCAGGGGAACAATTTCTCTATATGCAAATCTCTTCAATAACAATATTATTATTATTATCAGGGTGGCCTCAGGCAGAGTCGCACAGAATTGGAGAGCAGCCGAGTTGATGGTTTTCTGCCTAACGGCTCTGAGCATCGCACCAGCTCCCCGGAGAAGAGAGGCTCATTTTCCCAGAACAATCCCAGCCGGGAAGATGATAGTGGGTATCAAGAGATACCTGGCCATCATCTCGTCCTAATTTGAATATCTGTGACGCCTCCCCCTACCCGTGCCCCTGCACTGCCTTTCTTCCATCTCAGGCCACAACCGAGGGTAGACAGCCCTGACTAGTGGCCACTCCCTCCACGAGCACCTACTAACTGCATGTCGATTACACTGTGCTAGGCGGGTGGCTGCTCATAGTCTGAAAGGGGAGGTGGGCGGGGCAGCATGGGGCCCCTGACCCACAAACCCAGGGCCTGTGGGAGCCCCCACCTAGGCTTGGGAGACCTGGCAGAGCCAGGCCTAGGGTGAGGCACTCAAATTGAGTCCAACTTTAAGGGGCACCAAAACAAAATAAAGCAAAAAACTCAGATAGTATTCAGCCAAATAGTATTTTAATACTTAAAAATCAAGATTAATGCAAAAAAAAATCCATGATGAACACAAAATCAAAATTTGTATTTATTTTTAAAGACAGGACAGGACGCCTATAGGAAGGCTCCCCGGGAAGGGACAGTTTTTATGCAAACCATAGGAGAAGGACAAGCAGGACAGAAGAACTGCAGGAGAGAGGTTTCCAGGTGTAAGCAGAGAGGCACAGGGGCTGGGTGCGGTGGCGCACACCTGAAGTCCCAGCTACTTGGAAGGATGACTTGAGCCCAGGCGTCTGAGGTTGTGATGAGCCGTGATCATATCACTGGACTCCATCCTGGGCAACACAGTGAAATCCTTTCTCAAAAAAAATAAAAGAAAAGAAACACGGGGGCTCCCCACCCCCCACCCCCCTGCCCCTGTGTCATCAGGCCTTATGTCCCAGGGTCTCAGGGGCTGCAGTGTCATAGACTAGACACAGGCCAGCCATGGGCTTCCCCTCCAGTGGAGGAGGCTGAGGCCTAGAGCACCGAGGCCTGTTTGGACCGTGGACACTGCACCCTGGTCACGGCTGAGGGGTGGCCTCATGGGGGTTAGAAGGAAGCACCCGGAGCCATCTGGAAGGCGGAGGAGTTGGACAGCAATCTGAGGGTTAGGGACAAGGGCGAGACAAACAGGAGCACGTAGACAGCACTGTCAGCAGCAGCAATCCGCGGCAGTGGGGGCCAAGGTCTGCGCTCACCAGCCTAGGTCTGGAAACGGCCACCTGGGCATCTCCAGGACCCTGCAAGGCCAGGCCGGGGCCTGCTTAGAGGGCCCAGCTCAAAATGAGGAGACTCTGGTACTCCGAAAAGCAGGCGGGTGGGTGACTCCAAAAGCAGGCGGGTGGGTGACTGCCCTGCCCAGCCAGGCTGGCCGACTCAGGAGCCTGGTCTGAGTAACAGGCTCTGTCTACATCTCTGGGTGTTAGTGTTGAACCCGGGACTCTAATGAGAGAGATAGAGACCACAAAGAGCCAGCTCCGATGCAAACACACGAGGGTCTTTATTCAGGCTCGAGTCTGGGCTCACGCCAGAAGCAGCAGCTTCAGGAATGAGAGCCCCGATTCATAATGGCAAGCAGTTTTTATGCACAATTACAGAGGGAGGGGAAAGAACTTTAAACTTGATTTTACATGATTGGGTAATTTCTCCCAATGGGTACGGGAACACTTGGTATTGGTGGGTGCTGCCCGTGATTGACAGAAACCCCCTCAATGGGCCGAGTGGAATGTTAGATAAGTTAGGTCCACGCAGTCCCCGCGTATGAAGTAACCTGAGCCGGCAGGCAAAGGGTTACATTAGCCCTTAAGTCTCCATCCCAAGGTATGCTTAGGAAAGCTTGTTTGCTTAACATTTACATAACATAACATGGTCATTATGGGACAACAAAAGCCAAACTTAACAAAGTTCTAAATATGAATGCTGCAAACACATACAGTGAATGTGGGGTAGAAATTCATATACTAATTCTGGGAATTTATAAAATATCACAAACGTCTTATAGCAAGGCGATTTTTGTAAAGGTCTCTGATTCTCTCAAGTTTACATAGCCACTGCAGGTAAATTAACACTGGGATGAAAACCGGTGATAGAGAGCAGCTGGCGCCTCTGAGTCTGCTGCCACCTTGTAGGAATGTCTGAAAGGGGCTTATCGCTTTATCATTCACATCCCATTGTAAAAGCAGAAGTTAGCCTACTAATTTGGGGCTGGCAATGCTTAACCCAAGAGTTCTAAATATAAACACTGCTTACGCCATTATTGGTCACGACCCGGCACCCGACATATGCCTAATTCTACAGGGTCTGAGGTAGGATTTAAAGTACTAAGATTTCATAAAATACATGAGGTAGGAATACACAAAATATATAGTAAACATGAGGTGGGGATATATGAAATACAGTGAACTAAATGCTACTTTTACAGCAAATAAGTTTCTTGGTTTCCTGGGTCTCTCAATAGCATGCTCTTAACCTAAATCTATTGTTGTCCCTCAGTTAGAGTCCCTTCTTCCTGCCCAGCTGCTGGGCTGTGTGTCCCGGAAACCAGCCTTTCAGACCGAGCACCGAGAAAGCCTCCACATCCCCAGGGCTGGCACCGGCTCACGCAGGGCTGGCACCGGCTCATGCAGGCCTGCCTCTCCTGCTCCTGGCCACAGCCGCTCCCTCCTGTGCTAGGAACAGGGTCCTCAGCCTGCCTGACTCTGTGCATCCAGAGACGCCCGAAGCAACTGCTGATTTCAGCCACTGTGGTCAGCTTTATATCTGACTATCTTAAGTCTCTCCATGGAGGAGGTGTGACTGTTTTCAGAGGAGGAAACTAAGGCTCAGAGAGTTGGCCTAACCTGACACTGAGTGACAGGTCAGGATCTGGATTGTGTCACACTCTTAGCCACAACATGATGTTGGTCCCGGCTCACCACTGCCACCCCCCACAATCCACCCTTCAGAGTCTTCCTATAATCCCAGCACCTTGGGAGGTGAAGGCAGGAGGATTCTTGAGGCCAGGAGTTCAAGACTAGCCTAGGCAATGGAGTGAGACCTCATCTCTACAAAAAATGAAAAATAAATAGACGGGCATGGCGGTGCATGCTTGTAGTCCCAGCTACTTGGGAGGCTGAGGCAGAATGATTGCCTGAGCCCAGGAGGTTGAGGCTGTGGTGAGCCGTGAGCGTGCCACTGCACTCAGGCCTGGGTGACAGAGTGAGACTCTGACTCAAAAATGAAAAATTTTAAAAAAGAGTCTTCCTTGGGCTGGAAGGACAAATTCAGAAGGTGGATGGCCCCAGGCTAACTTCTGGCTTCAACACACAGAGAAGCTTACCCAGTCCCCAGTCGGCTTGTTGGGACTTTAAGACACCTAAATTCTTTCCTGCTAAGACCATAGCTGAGGCCGTAGCACAGAGCTGGGGCCTGACCTTGGAGAGGTGCCTGAACAGCGACAGGTCAAGGAAAGTAGCAAGGAAAAATAATACAGCTGACTTGGGGCCCTGCATCTTGGGCATAAGAGAGGCCAGAACATTCATCAGCTGCAGCCCAGGTACCTCCTCCTGGAAGCCACTAGAAGCAGCTGCCTCAAGACAGAGTCAGGGAGTGGAAGGCCCAGCCCAGCTTCACGCCCCGATCAGTGAGGGCCCCCATGAGTAGCTGTGGTTCTCAGACCCCACAAATTCAGCCTGTGCTCTCTGTTCCTCCCGCACTGCCCCCTCTAGCCCCTTCTGTTTCCAAAAGCAGCCAGAGGCTGGGACACACAGCACCAGCACGCTAGTGCTCTGGAGAGGGCTCCCAGCAGGTGTGAAGTTCAGAGCGCAGAGTGTGGAGCCTAGAAGAGACCCTGAGGCTGCTGGGGATGGAGCCCTGAGGCCAGGGAGCCCTGGGGCCAGGAAGTCCCGGCCCACCATAGCACCCGCACGCCCAAGGGTCCCCAGAGCTCCGCCCCCTCTCTCTAGACTTCCCATAGCAAACTGGTAACAGAGGATCAGCTCCCTAAGCACTTCCAAGTGTTTCTTTCTCCTTTTTGGCAATAAAAAAAAAAAAAAGAAAAATCAAGCAAGACTCAGGGCTTAGCCCTTGAGGAAAATGGCCCCAGGGAACGACAGCTTCACGCCTTCCTTATCTTTGTCATGACACCGTTAATCCATGTTTGTTGATGAAAATTTAGAAACCACAGAACAGACAGGAATAATTTTAAGTTAAAACAGCTTCAAGGCCTGACACTCAAAGATAACCACAGCTAGTATTTTGTTAAAAAATGTTTCTTTCTAAAGATGAATATGAAGAGGGCTCTTCTCCAGGGCCTGGAGGCCGCGCCTCCTTTGCAAAGATACTTAGCTCTGAATCAGATTCCTGTTGACTTGTGCTGTCTGTTGGTGTCTGCCGGGTCTGGGTGAGGAGTTTCCACGTGAGGCCGGGCCTGTACCCTCACGGGGGAGGTCCAGGAAAGGGCAGCGGCTCACCCAGTCGGCAGATGAGAATACCGAGCAACTTGCACCAAGCTGATGTGAACGCCATAATTCAAAGAGCTCTTAAATGAAGGAATGAATCACTTCTCGGCCTTGTAGTAAGATCAAGTGTAAATGGCTGGATGGATGGAAGGAAGGAATAAGGAAGGAAGGATGGATGCGTGGATGAAAGGAAGGAAGGAAAGAGGGATGGATGAATGGGTGGACGGAAGGAAGGAAGAAGGGATGGATGGTTGGAAGGAAGGAAGGACAGAAGCATGGGTGAATGGAGAACAGTTGTGCCACCTTTCACCCTCAGCGCCTGCCCGTGTGTAAGGAGAGTACGCTCCAAGCCTCCCGCTCTCCCAGGCAGGGTGGAAACTCCGGCACAGTCTGGTTACGCCCAAGGAGTCAGCTCACTGGTGCAGCCTCTGCTTCCTACCAGCTAGCCAGGAGTTTTCACCAAGTCCTGCCCATCCCCCGGCCCGCTGTGAGCATGGAATGGGCAGAGCCTCCAGAAAGCCGGTGGAAAAGTCAAGACCCCCTGTGGGAGTCCAGGCCAACTCTTGGGGTGGGGAGGGCCAGGGCCAGAATGAGCCTAGGAGCCACCGGCACAGCCTCATGGAAAGCCTCAAGGGCAGCCTTGCTTAAGGTCACCGTGACCTTGGATGTGCCTCCACTTGCTTCCCTGTGTGGGGGGCTCAGTCTGCATGCCTCCTCTTCCTGCATGAGCCGGAGCTGCCTGTCCTCCCGTCAGTCCTCTGAGGAGATGTGGAGCCATGATGGAGACAGGGAGTATGGGCAGGGTGATGACCTCCTCCAGGCCTTGCCCAGACCCTGTGCAGACACTGTCTACTCACTCAACCCACACAGAACCTTCGAGGCAGGGATCATGGTTGTCACAGATGAGGAACTTGGGGCACGGAGAGCTTAAGTCACTTACCTGAGGTCACACGCCACAGGTGTGTCACCCATTCCCAGCATGCTCCTCTCCTGCCCCGGGAGCTGAGTGGGGTCTCTCGGGCCTAGGAAAGGTGGGCTTCCCTGCAGCAGGCGGTCTCGGCAAGTCAGCCCACGACCCTCCCTCCCTTCTCCGGCGCCTCGGAAGCCCCGCCCCGCTC
>NW_007251425.1:299096-313164 GCF_000164805.1 Carlito syrichta | reverse complement strand
CCGGCCTGCCCGTCCCGCCCCACCCCGCCCCTCCCGGGCCAGCCTGTGTTCTCCACGGCGGGAGCAGGCAGGGCCCAGCCACTGCCTGGACACGGCCACCTTGGCCTCAGCAGCAGCTGGCCAGGCTCGTCCTCCTCCCTCCCCGTCACAGACTTAACCAGAGCGTCATGAAAGGAACCGAGGCTAATAATTTAAGAAGTAATTTGTTATTAGTGTGGCACTGATGCGTTGAGCTGACCAAAGTGCCTTTCAGCAGATTATTATTAAATATTAAGTCTATTGATTCACGGCGGAGCAGCGCGCTGGTCGGTCCCTAGCAGCCTGGGACATGCATTTGTTTCTGTGATTTATGGAAATCAGACTGCTCTGGGAGCCCCACAAATGTCGCCGTCCACTGTCACCCAGGCGTCCTCCCAGCCACTCTGGGGGCAAGTTGGAGGTGAGGATCCCAGGGTCCCAACAGTGAAGGAATTTGCCCAGAGACCACACAGTGGGTGAGTGACAGAAACAGGATTCAGACTCGGATCCGAGTCGAGTCTCCACCACTCTGAGGTTGCATGCCTGGCACACAGTAGGGCTCCATTCAGTGTGCATTTTTGTTATTATTACCTCCCAAATGCAAGCTCTGGATCCATAGGAAAAAAGTGGGTTTTCAAAATTTACTCAAGTATTTCCAGCACAGAGTGACCTCTTAATATGCTTAATAAATATTAAGATGAAAGGATGGAAGTGTGGATGAGTAGATGCCTGGAAGGAAGGAAGGGTAGATGGATAGTGGACGGACAAATGAAATTAAACAAGTGGCAGCTGCCACCCTTCCAGGGAAGGAGGGACAGACAGAGAAATGAGCTGGCAGGGCCACATATGCTGTGTGAGAGGGTGAAGCCCACCTTGGGGCCCAGATGTTCGGGACAAGAGACCTCTCAGGAAGTCAGCAGGGCAGGCCCAGGTTGGGGGCTGAGGGCGCCATAGTTAGCCCCTTGTCTCCCTACCTGTGTTCGGAGCCTGTTGGAAGAGAGAAGAGGCAGGCAGTTGGAGATGAATGCCTGGCTTCATTCAGGCACAGCTGTGGTGCCCAGGTGTGGGCAGCAGTGGGGAGGTGCCCGGGTGTCTTCCAGCCAGGCCCCAGCCTCAGTCAGGGACTTCCCTGCCCTGTCGCAAGTGCCAGGACCCGTGCTGGGCTTCCCTCCAGGGCCAGACTCCTTTCTTTCTTTTTTTTTTTTTGAGTTGGAGTCTCACTCTGTCGCCCAGATTGGAGTGCAGTGGCCGCTCCTGGCCACCGCAGCCTCGACCTGCTGGGCTCCAGCGATCCTTCCGCCTCAGCCTTCCGAGTAGCTGGAATTACAGGCATGCGCTACCATGCCCGGCTGATTTTTTTATTTATTGTAGAGATGAGGTCTCGCTGCCCGCAGGTCTCGAACCCGCAGGCTCAGGCAATCCACTCACCTCAGCCTCCCAAAGGCGCGGGATTACAGGCTGAGCCACCGAGCCCGACCCAGACTCCTTTCTAACGGGAGAACAGGCTGGCTATATGCCCCTGGACAGGCGGGCTGATGGAAGAGGGGGTGGTGGGCGGGTGATCTGCACTGCCCTCCAACTCTGGAGTCAGGGGAGACCCTCCCAGTTGAGAGGAAGCCGGGGCCAGAGAAAGGCCAATGTCCAATCACTTCCTCCCAGAAAAAGGACCACCAAGAGGGAGAAGGGCTGCCCCAAAAGGAAGGTTGAGGTGGCGGTACCAAGCAGAAAGGACCCAAGCCACACCTTCTTCCTGCTGGGTGTGGCCAGAGAGGCAGGATGTGTGGACGGTCCAGGCCACTGGGCACAGGCTCCTGGACTTTCCAGCTGACCAAGACATTAGAAAACGTTCGGCTCAGCCTGTAATCCCGCGCCTTTGGGAGGCTGAGGTGAGTGGATTGCCTGAGCCCGCAGGTTCGAGACCCGCCTGGGCAGCGAGACCTCATCTCTACAATAAATCAAAAAATCAGCCGGGCATGGTAGCGCATGCCTGTAATTCCGGCTACTTGGAAGGCTGAGGCGGAAGGATCGCCGGAGCCCAGCAGGCGAGGCTGCGGTGGCCGGGAGCAGCCACTGCACTCCAGTCTGGGCAACAGAGTGAGACTCCAACTCAAAAAAAAAAGAAAACGTTCAGACCCCGAAGTCAGGTGCAGGGCCCTTTTAGAGGTCACATGGCTAAGCCCACCCACTGGGCCTGGAGCCATCTCCTGGCCCCAGCCCTGCCCTGGCCCAGCCCTACTCTCCTGGGAGCCGCAAGGGACTCCTCTGCTCCTCGGACCCCTGAGGCCCCTCCCACCAGCTACCACCCCACCCTCCACAGCCTCATATCTGCCAATACAAAGCCATACATCTTGGTGTGTGACAAATCACTTTTTAATTGCCTCGAGGAAGAAATCCATTAGTCTTTCCTTTACGTGAGAATCATCCCAATCTTCAGCAGAGCCCAGGCTGGCTGGAGGCCGAGGCTGGGGGCCGCGGGGCTATTTTTAGTTTGCATCAACATCCCCCTCCTAGCATCCATTCTAGAAAGGGAGGAATTAAATCTTCCTGACACCCCAGCGCCCTCTCTGCTACGCCAGGAGAGCTTGCCACGGACCCAACGAGGAGAGCCGCTCACCATGGTGTATTATTTGTCCAGATGAATTTGTGTCACGTTTCCTGCAAAATCCACTTCCCCTTAAACAAGTGGCAGTTGCCACCCTTCCAGGCAGCTGAGCCCACCCGAGGCACAGCCCTGGGGCAGCCACTTGCTCCCACCCCCCTCCTCCCCAGAACCCACGCCCCCATCCTCATCCCAAGTGCTATCGGACAGAGTCCTCAGCAGCAGGGCTGTGGCCGCAGAAGGCCAATAGCTGCCCAGGGTCACAGCAGTGGGCAGTCACAGCAGGGTAGCTGAGTACTTGGTGGGGGGCTCCTACGACCTTCCTGAGACCACAGAACTCCACAGGGCTTCTGCTGGGCCGATTCGAGGCTCCACGAACAGTCCTCAACTTGAGAGAGCAGCCAAAAGCAACCTTCACGGCTCGTCCCTGAGTCTGCATCAGGGACACATAAAACAGGGTTGCCGCGTGCTTGACACACACTACTCGGTATCCATCTTGAAAAAGACGCAGAAAGAAGGAAAGAAAGGGAAGGGGAGAGGTGAAGAGACTCCAGCCAGGAAAGGCGAGTCAGGTGATGGGCGAAGCTGAGACGTGGAGACCAAAGCATGCCCTCCCCACACCGGGGCCAGCCACCCACGGGCCAACCACCACAAGGCTGCTGTCCATGCCAGGGTGAGGGCTGAGTCAAGGGAGGAACCCAGTGAATGTCAATGAATGAGTGAATGAATGAATGAATGAAGGAAAGACTCCGGCCACGAGGGCTCCGGCTGGCTTCTGAAGTCTGGTGCCCCCGGCAGGGCCCCTCTAGCCTGGGAAAGCTGCAGTTCCAGGGACCGTGGCCGGCGTCTCACAGCCAATCTTCTCTGGTGTGTGCAGGGCGGGCGGGACGGTCTGGTCTTCACATCAGACGGAGCGTGCAGACACAGGACCTGCTCTGTGACATTATCCTAAAGCAAGAATCAGAGCAGCTCTGGGGTGACTCAGTCACTCGCCAGGGGTGGCCAAGGCCGCTCTGGACCAGGACCAATTGGTCACTTGCAAGGGGGAGAAAGCTTGGGGTGTGTTATCCGTACAAACACATGAGGGCTTGACTGAAGACGGCCTCGTGGGCCTTACCCAGCGGTTAGGTATATAGCCACCACCTCGGTCGTGCCCTCCCTATGGCCACAGCCTGCGACCCCAGGAGGTGACACCCAGCCTGCCCCTGGTTCTTTGAGAGGCTTCTACCCTATGAGGTGTAGAAATGGTGTGTCTTGGCAAGGGCAGCCCACGGGGTCTTTTTCTTTCTTTTTTTTTTAATCAGAACGAAATGCACTACATTTCTGTGCATGAAATGTGAGATTACTGAGTTTAGGTTCCACCTGATGCTAATCACCTTAATTGTAAATCCTTTATTTATAGACCTGGACTATAGCAACCTCCGCGTGGCATTAAACTAAACGCTGACGATGGCAGAGGTGGGCCGAGCATCCCCGGCGGCCCTGGAGGTGAAACTCCAGCCCCCGTCACGTGTGCTGAGTGACAGGACTCATAAAACCCCAGCGCTCCCCCACCCAAGTCAGGCTCCCAGGGGGCAGATAGTTGGAGGTTCTCATGCAAAATAAATTGCTCTGCACTTTCATTAAAAAGTAACTGCATCTGACTCAGCACTTCAAGGGCGAGCAGTGGGGCAGGGCCTCGTGGCCAAACTAAAGGATAGGGAGGAGGCGGGACCCCAAGGTCACTCCTTGTCCCTGCCGCTGGTGTCCAGCCTTTGCGGTGGGCTCTGGCTTCTCTGCTGTCTGGCTCATTCTGTCAGTGAGCTTTGAAAAGGCAGTGTCTTTTAAAAGGCAGCTGGAGATCCCTGAATCAGGGTCTGGTTTCACTGGAGCTGGGTAGGCCTTGAGAGGGACTCTAACCCAAGGTTCCCTGTTCTGGAAAGAGGGCAGGGCTGGGTGAGGCCAGTGTGGGCAGGCCAGGCTGGACACAGGCTCTAGGGTCCCTTCACACCCTGCCTGGCTGTCTCTGGTGCATGGGGTGGAGGGTGGGTACACCCGGGACAGGTGCTCACAGCAGGCAAGGCTTTCTGGCATCTGCTACAAAGCTCTTTCTAAACAGCAGATCTCATGGAGGCCTTCCCTCTGCTTTGACCCGTGCGTGTGGCCCCTTTGCCTCGGCAAGAAGCCCAAACCTCCTCAAAGTTCCTCTAAATTTCTCTCAGGGATCCAGGCTGGCCAGGGTCTCATTCACCTCAGGCCTCAGGTCTGGAGGTCCTGCTCCCCAGTGTTCTCTGATGCCCCTCCGCCTGCCCGTGTCCCTCTGGCGTCTCAGACATCACCTCCCCCAGGGAGCTTCCCGGATCAAGGGTGGCCAGGCAGCCCTCTGTCTCTGGCCCTCCATCCTGGAGCGCAGCCTGGGCAAAGGCTCCCTGTCCAGTCAGGTAGCAGGTGGCAGTTGCTTAGCGGACAGGAGGTGACATTCATCAGCAGCTGCAGCGGGCAGACTGCCTCCTCCTCCACAGCTGAAAGTGCAGCATGCAGCGAGCAGGAGGCATATGGCCTCACCGGGAGACACGTGGCCCTGCGGTTTATGGGGTGGAGCATGATTAAGCAGACAGGGCATCAGGGCTATCTTTGAAAAGGACACTTTTTCTGTGACCCTTTGCCAGTCGGCAGCAGGTCCAAGCAAGCAGAGCCTCCGCCCCAGGAAGTCAGCAAAGTGGGTGCCACGAAGGATGCTTCGAACCCTAGCCCCATCCCCAGAGAGTGCCTGGCAGCCATGACAGCCTCTCCAGCTTCAGGGGGGCCGGACGTGGTCAGAGAGGCCCTCCCCGAGCAACACACAGCACAGCCCTGGCTACTGAAATCCTCCCAGCCCTTTCCCGAAAGGCACCTGTGAAACCAGGGCTGTGCTGCACTTCTGTGTCCCAACTACGCCTGCCAGGATGGGGCTGAGCTGAGCCCATGCAGCTGTCTCCAAGGAGCCAGGCCCCGGGGCCCTGTCTGGGGCGCACTGGCCTCTTTCTGCCAACAGGAAGCAGGATGCATGCAGGAGCGGGAGTAGAAGCATCTCAGCCTGTCCTCACTGATGAATCGCTTCCCTTAAAGCGAGCTTAAATTCTCTAGCGCCAGACAGATAGACACACTCTCCAGCCCCTTGAAAGAAATGAGATTTTAATTTGGGATGATTTTATTCAGCAAATGCCCCTAAACCATGCACTTTTCAAAGGGAAACTCCAGGTTTCAGTCTCGCCTTTTGGGGATAGAAGAAAGACCTTTTTTTTCTCTTTTCCATTCCTAGCTCAAACTGAGAAGGGAAAACCTCTTCCTCTCAGAAGGATCTTTTCCTATTTTCTTCTATTTCAGAAAACAATCCTTTCCCCTTCTCGATGTCAGCGCTCTGGGTTTTTTTCCACTCTGTTCTTCACGGATCCCTGCCTAATAAATGTGCTATGATCAGAGGCCGGTTTACCCCTGAGCTGATGAAGTTTGAGCTTCGGGGCCCTCATCTGGACATTCGGGGACGTGCTGGCGAATGTTTAACAACCAGCCCTCTGGGGGGAGAAATCTTTTTTGTGGCATTTGCCCATTTCCATGGTGTAAATACTCCCACCACGACCAATTTTCAGCTGCCAGTATGAAGTTACTGAAGGCAGATTGGGAGGAAAGACGTATAATTGGCTCCTACGAGTGGGCACAAGCAGACATCCACATGCCACTGCCACAGGCTCTCTTGCAGGTCGCTGCACCTGGCTTTGTATTCTAAGTTATGTATTCTTTTTCTTTAAAAAGGTCTCCCAACGTATTTAGACCTCAGACCCCAACAAATTGATCAAGTCTGCCTGGCTATGACATAGGGGTAGGGTTCTTAAAGAGGTCGTGTGTGTGACCAGCTGTCCCTGCCGTGATGGTCCTGCATCAGGCTGTGCTGAGACCAGGCAGATTCCAGTTCTCAGTGTGGTGAGCTCTGACTTTCTATGTTGACACTGGAGGAGCACGGGGTTCCCTGGCCTCCGGTCTTTTGAACTTCCTGAAATTGTACCCAATTTCTGAACTGCTGCCACCTAGCAAGTCCAGGTTAGAGGGGTCTGGATCCTGGGTCCCAGCCTGCTGTCACCCCTCTGCCGTCCTCCTCATGGTCCAAAGATCCTCTTAGTGATTACAGCTTCCAGATGCACAAAGTCTGCACCCCCCAGAGCCAGGGCTGCAAACACGGAGCCCTCAGGCTTTCCACAGTGTTTTATATAAACTTAAACCAATATACAGAAATCTGGACATTTCACACACAAACACAGATTTATGACTCTTCTTGAAAAATCAGAAGAGCTGGCCTCCTGGGCCTCAGTCCCCACGTGGCTGGAACAGGCAGAAGCTGATGAACAGCTGCTGCCCCACGAGGCAGGACACAGCCATCTGGTCTCCCAGGACACACCTGTCCAGGTCCTCCATGGCTCCCTCCCCCTGACACTTGGGCTGAGAAGCAGTTACCATTTCTCTTGGTGTCTGCATTGTGGTTTTTCTTAGAGAAATATTTCCCTCTCCCCAGGTTTCTTTCAAAAGTGGGAGATGAAAGATAGAGCAAGCGGGCCATGTGTTTCAAGAGAAAGCACGCAGCATATTTCTTCATGGGAGTGAGGAATATTTCTCTCGGGGCCGTTGCACTGAACCGTGCCTAGGGACACAGCACGCCACATTTTGTGGACATGGCGCCTCCTAGAGTTGTGCGCCACGCAGCGTATGCAGCTTGATTCCCCTGTTTAATGTGCAGAGTGAAACCGTGTCAAAACACTTCCACTAGGATGCTATTGTTCTTGTACTGACTTTGCACCCACACTTGTCTGCACAACTGAGTCTGCTCACCTGTAAGGGCTCTGGAATGAATGAGGAGGGCAGACAGGGAAAGGCAGGGCCCAGAGACCAGCAGCCCCAACATGGAAGGCCCCTGAACAGACAGCATGAGACAGGCTTGCCTGGCAAGTCACGTGTCAGGAGAGAACTTGACAACTCTGGAAAGGTTGACCTCAGAGTTGAGATTCCAGGCAGGGAAACCTTGCAGCGCCCTCTGCTGGCCTCACCCGTACTATTGCACGGACCTCCTCTCAGACTTCAGTTCCTCCTTCCAAGCCCAGCTAGGATGCTACCTCCTCCAGGAAGCCTTACCTTCCAAAAAATGATTCATGCCCTCCTCTGGGATCCCTGTGACCCCACTGCTTGCCTGATGTTGTCTGTATTGCTCTGTGTGTTGAGATTTTGTTGACGTGATCTGGGCCCACTGCAAGACCCATGTCTGGCCCACAATGATGTGACCGGTATCTGGGACAGTGCTGGTGCATAGTTGGGACTCAGTGAACAATTAAACAAATGAGTCCTTGGGGAAATGGATGGAAAGATGGATGGGTGAATGGATGAATGGAAGGAAGAAAGGAAGGAAAGAAGAAAGCTGTATGGGGACTCCAGCCCTGGGGACCCAACCTAGGTACCAGCATTGGAACTAAAGTACAGGCAAGGCTTAGTGAAGGTGAGCTCACTTCCAGACCAGATTTGATCAGAAAAGCACCCTAAGCTGGAGCCCTGCCATGAAATCCCTGGACTCCCAGCTCAGAGCTTCTGGCAGCCTACTACCCACCCCCCCAAACAGTGCCTCTGTGGGGGCAGGGCGGGGGGAACAGCCCCTGGGAGGACAGCAGTCCTGCCTCAGGCACCGCTCAGTGCCCTCTCCGTGACTTTCCAGGAACAGGGATCACGGATGCAGGGAACATGGCGCAGCGTCCTCTTGGCACGACAGCCTGGTTAGCCTCCTCTCTCCTGCCTCCGCTTCTCAGGGACACCGACCTGGACACACGGGCCTCATGCTGGCCCTTCCCACGGTGCGGGTGGGAACGCGTGGGCCAGTCGAGGGTGGAAAATGCAGTCAGTGAAAGGCTTCCAAGGGATAGTTACACGGTCAAAAAAGGTCAAGAAAACTATTGCTGAGATCCGAACACGGCGTGGAACTCCAGACCTTGATTAATTGACTAAATCATAGAGGCTCTGACCTACCTCTCTGAAGTTGAATGAATTAGCTGATGAGTTGCACGAAGTTGCTTTGCCGCCATGAGGTGGGAGGAGGTCATTGGTCTTTAGCTAATGGCACATCCCGGCTTGCTCCCGGCAAGTTGCTCCCTGCTTGCCCCGGGCGCATCGACCTGGAACACTGGAGGTTGCAGGGTCCCCCTACAAGCTGAGTCTTGCCAAAAAAGGACGCAGGGGCTGTGGACTGAGCAGGACAGGGTGACCTTCCTCGCGGCTGCTGCTGGATGCAGCCCAGCCTTCTTTCTAACTTTCTCCTGCTTTCGTCTCTTGCTCCTTCCCACCACGTGCTCACGTTTCTGACACTTTGGAATTTGCTTTCTGACCTTGGCCTCATGAGATGGGCCAGCCGCCTGCCTGCTCCTCCCTGACCCCCTCCCTGGCCCCCCGGGAAAATGATACCTCTGGACAGAGCTCGTCCATGCTGTCTTGGCTCTGAGGGAGAAATCACCACCCTTGTCATAATTATTGATGGGAACTGGATTTGCTGAGTTAGAGGACGGGAGAAGGGTTGATATTATGGCCACAGGACTCGATCTGGTCAATAAAGCAAATTGGTTTAAGTGAAAATAAAGCAGCGTTCACAAGTATATTAGAAGAATAAAGTAATTGCTGTCCAAGGTGCACGGAATATAAATCTCTGTTTGCTTGAAATTATTACAATGTGGTATTGATTACTTAGAACCTGCCATTGCTTTTTAAGTTATAGTTTATTAAAGGGTAATATGTTTAACAAATATTTTCCCTGGCGTGCACTATTGAGACACACAGAAGTTACACCAGCGTGTTACACTACCCCCGACCCCAGTGTTCTGTGGTCACGTGATGGACCCTCTGGGCTCAGCTTCAGACCCTGGGTGACACTGGGTGGCCACCCCCAGGGGTCTGCCTGTCTCTGGGTCTTGCCAGATCCCAGGGAGAGCTACAGGCAGGCTCAGCACGTGCCGGCCACACTGCCTGTGCTTTTTTTTTTTTAACTCCCCTGCCTCACCAACAAGACGACAAGCCCACGAATCGGTCGCCACCATCTGTGACTGTCGCTGCTTTCTCCATGTGCCTTGGGAGCCAAGCACCACACCCAGACGCAGGACGTGTTCCATAAATATCAGTTACATGAATGACTTTTTTTTAACTTAACTTTTTACTTAATTAAAAATTTTTAATTACACAGGCAAACAGGTTCATTATAACAAATGAATACATTATTTTTTAATATATAAAAATATTTTTCTAATTAGAATAATTAGGTATACTCATAGTAGAGCATTTATAAGATATGGGAAAGTATTAAAAGGATAATAAAAATCACCTATAATTCCATCACCCAGAAATAACTCCTGCCTGCTTGCTAATGTTATTTTCTTTTGCTGTACGCATGTGTATGAATGTTTTCCTTTTTGCAAATTTCTTTGTAATATGCAGTTTAGTGTTTTGCATTTTTTCACTGACCGTTATATTACAACATTTACCCTTGTCATCAATACTCCTCAAAACACAGGGTTTTTTGTTTTATTATGTTTTTCAAAGACAGAGACTCACTCTGGGTCGCCCTAGCCGGAGTGCAGCAGTGCAATCACCCCTCACCTCAGCCTCGAACTCCTGGGCTCAAACAATCCTCCCACCTCAGCCTCCCAAGTACCTGGGACTACAGGTCCAAACCACCATGCCTGGCTCCTTTTTTTTTTTTTTGTAGAGATGGGACCTTACTATGCTGTCCCAATAATGTCATTATGGCCTGTCACATTTAGTAATCACATCCTTTGGTCTGAAGAAGTTCTTCATTTTGTCATTGACTTTCGTGACCTTGACATTTTTGAAGATGACAGATCAACGATTTTGCAGACTCCCTTGGTTTGGGATTTGTCTGATGTTTTCTCATCATTTGATCCAGGTGGCGAATCTTTAACAGGGATCTCAGAAGGGACGCTGAGCTCCGTCAGCTGACACAGGATTTTCATGTTTCTCATTACTAGTGATGGCACTTTGATCACTCGATTAAGGTGGTATTTGCAAGCCTTCTCCACTGTGAAGTTACTCTTTTTCTCTTTGTAGTTAAACATTTTGTGAGAAGGTACTTTGATCGTATTTGTAAATATACTATTCCTCATCAAACTTTCAGCTTATTCCTTTGTTTATTTATAACTTTACAGCCTCACAGTTTTCTATTTTATGCAATGGGTTATAACCCATTACTGTTGTTATTTATTTCTATGTTCAGATGGTCTCAGGTTTGGCTGGCGCTGCCCAGGCATGCTGGCTTCTGGGTCGTTTGCTAGAAGCCATCCCTCTTCGAGCACCTCTTTGCTTTCTCAACAAGATGTTCCAAATATGTTTGTCCATTCCTGGAGTCAACCATCTCTCCAAAGAACTCTGGATTCTTGTAGTGGAAAGTGGTACTGAGAAGCCAAGAGTGGGGTCTAGGCACACTCATTGCTATCGGGATGTCTTTGCTCCCAAGCTTCTCAGTGGGTACAGCTGGGGAATATATGAAGCTCATATCCATACATGTGTAACTACACACACACACACACACACACACACACACACACACACGAATATGAGATTGGCCTTCTGTATTCATGGGTTTTGCATCCATGTTTTCAAGCAACCATGGATTGAAAATATTCAGGAAAAAAATTGCATCTTGTCTAAACATATACAGCCATTTTTCCTTGTCATTTTTCCCTAAACAACACAGCATACAACTATTTACATAGCATTTATATGAGGTATTACTTATAATCTAGAGATGATTTTAAAAATGTGGGAGCTTGTGCATAGGTTATATGCTTGGATTGAGCCATTTTATATCAGGAACTTGGCATCTGCAGAAAGTCTTAGAAGCAGTCCCCCACGGATACCAAGGGACAACTATGTGTGTGTATATATATATGTGTATATATACACACACACAACTATATTTATTTATTTATTTATTATTATTATTATTATTATTTGGTCAGAGTCTCACTGTCACCCAAGCTGGAATGCAGCGACATGCTCACAGCCACCGCAGCCTCGACTTGCTGACCCAAGCGATCCTTCTGCTTCGGTCTTCCAAGTAGCTGGAACTACAGGCACAGGCCACCACGCCTGGTTAATTTTTTTTTTAATTTTTTTGTAGAGATGAGGTCTGGCCAAGTTGCCCAGGCAGATCTTGAACCCCTGGTCTCAGGCAATCCTCTCACCTCGGCCTCCCAAAGTACTGGCATTACAGGCCTGAGCCACTATGCCCGGCCTATTTATTTCTATATAGAGAAGTAGATATATTAAAACCATCAGTTCACTCTGATATAACCAGTCTCAACACACTGTTAGAGAGATCATTCTCATTTTCTCTCTTTCCGTGTCTGTAACCATCTTCTTCAGTAGATTTAGAAAACGGTCTCATATTATCCTTACATCTGTTACGTAT
Source organism: Carlito syrichta (assembly GCF_000164805.1). Classification (NCBI taxonomy): domain Eukaryota; kingdom Metazoa; phylum Chordata; class Mammalia; order Primates; family Tarsiidae; genus Carlito; species Carlito syrichta. Next base: position 301,084 of record NW_007251425.1, on the reverse strand, counting down.
TTGGTCAGTCTCACATCTCTGCCACCCCAGGTGGGCACCCTCCTCACCCTGGGCTCTGACACCTCTTGGAAGGGCATCCTGCTGCATGGGCCTCCCCCCTCACCCATCCATATGCCCTTAATACTGTTGTGTGAAGGATTCTGAGATCATCTCCAGGCTCAGGGGGAAGAGTGATGTGATTGATTAGCAATGTCTGCAGTGGACAGAGGAACAGGAAGTGTGGAACAACCTGCCATGCCTATGCTAACCCCGAAAGGATAGTCAATATGAGCATCCTATTGCTTGGGTGACAACATAGTTTTGAGAGATAAATGGTAATTCTCACTCACAAGTGATAAAAGTTGACAATCACACTGAGCAACAAGGGTCAAGCAGGTCACCTGGGCTTGCTATGTATGGGCACCAGCACAGCTCTGGGGCTCCTCTAGAATTTTGACCGTCGTTGTCAGGGACACAGCTTCAGCTGCAATAGCCCCTTCCTCTCTTCCTCTCTGGTCCTCCACCCTCTTCTGTAAGAGGGGGAGTGTCCCCACAGGCTTGTTAAGGGTGAGGATGACCATGCCGGGTGCTTTGACTTCTACTCTGGGCTCACAGGGTCCCTTCCTTCTTTCTTCTGGGTTGGCCCTGGTGGCAGCAGGAAGCTGACAGCATTGGATTCTGCCACCAAAGAGCCCCTTGCCCTCTTCCGTCATCCTAACTCCCCAGACTGGTGCATCACAGACGGCTGTCAGCAAATGCGTCAGAAGCGAGATGACTCACTTCCTCTCTGGTGCCCTGGGGCCTTCAAAAAGTCCAGTTGTGGAAAAAGTGCTTTGGATAAAAAGCAGTTGTGGACTTGCCCTGCTTTTGCTGAAATCTTTCCATCCCACACGAGTGTGTTGAAGACCGGCTCTCAGTTAGACAATGCCCTTGGGTGATGTGCAAGACGTATTATGATTAAAATGAAGACCCCTCTGGGCTAAGAGAGTCGAATGAAAAATAAGTAACCCTAGCAGGTCAGAAAGTGACACAGGTCGTGGGACGAAGAGAAACTCAGAGCAGAACGTGAAGGTGGGGTGGACCAGTTTAGGTCCTCAAGGACTTAGGGAGCATCTACTGTGTACTAAGCACCCAGGCTTGGCCCTGGGGGCTCAGAGAAGAGACTGGCCCTGCCATCCCAGGGACCACAGCATCTGTGGGGAGAAGACGAGAGTTGCAGAGGTTAAGGGCTCTGACACTCGAAGGGGGTCTGGGGGGAATCCGAAAAAGAGAAGGAAGGAGGGGTGTGGGAAGCGGGAGGAGAACCCCAAGGGGGCATTGCAGGGGAACGAGGAGAGAGTGCATTTCCAGGAGGGACTGGCGGAAGGCTTGGGGTGCCCAGAGGCAGGAGAGGAGAACTGAGCAGACCCAGGCACTTTGGATTCAGAAACCTTTGAATCCACAGCTTCCAGAGTGGTAGGAAGAGAAGCAGATACAAAGGGTTAGTGAGGGGGGTGTTTAATAGACCTTCTTTAGGGAACCTGGTCTAGGAGACAAGGGCAACGCAACGGCTCCGGGGATCCTGGCGAGGGAGGATTAGCCAGGGGTGCCTCATTCCTTTAAACCATGAGAGTGTGGCTCTGCTCCAGGGTCCTAAGTGGGGGTGGCCCCAGGACCTGGGCCTTGGCCCCGAAGCCTTTCCTACCTGGTCCTCACCACCTGGGCCTCGCCCACATGATCCTCATCTACCTGGTCCCTCCCACCTAGACCTTTCCCACTGACTGGCTCCTACTTTCTCCCACCTGGCCCTCTTAGCTGACTCCCTGCCACCTTCTCCGACCCTGCCCCTCCCACCTGGCCCCCTCCCACCCTCTCCCACCTGGCCCTCTTAGCTGACTCCCTGCCACCTTCTCCGACCCTGCCCCTCCCACCTGGTCCCCTCCCACCCTCTCCCACCTGGCCCTCTTAGCTGACTCCCTGCCACCTTCTCCGACCCTGCCCCTCCCACCTGGCCCCCTCCCACCCTCTCC
>NW_007251425.1:296593-298561 GCF_000164805.1 Carlito syrichta | reverse complement strand
TGACCCCTCCCACCTTCTCCCACCTGGCCCTCTCCCAGCTTGACTCCTCCCCACTGAGCCCTACCACCTGACCTCCTCCCATCTGGCCCCTTCCATCTGGTCCCTGCCGCCTGGGCCCTCCCACCTCGGCCTCTCTCTCCGAAGCCCAGCAGCAGCACACAGAGAGCGCAACGCTCTCTGCCCACTCCCCACGTAGACTCTCCCTTGGCTTCCTGCAGATGAAGGCAAAACACCCCCAGTTCATTTGAATATATTCTTGTCAAATTACTGGCTGGAGCAGACATGAGGATGGTCTGTGCCCGGGAAAGAGCAGGATCAGTCTGGGAAGGTCTGTGTGACCTTCACCTTCACAGGGGATTGGGGGGGAGGAAGCACCCTCACAATTGGTCATGGCTCTCACAAGTCCTCCCCCTCTCTACCCACCCACCCTTGGGCTCCCCCTCCAGGAGGGGACAAGAAGGAGGGGACAAGGATGCCTATCTCACTCTGGGACCCAGTTGGGTCCTGGAGGCTGGACAAAGACTTTAAGACTGCAGGGCACATGTGTGCAGATGTGTGTGAGTGTGCATGCAGGTGTATGTGTAAGTGTGTGTGCATGCAGTTGCATGTGTGTGTGTGCATACAGGTGTACATGAGTGTGTGCACATGTTACAGGTGTGCATGTGAGTGTGTGAGCAGGTGTGCATGTGAGTGTGCGATTGCATGCAGGTGTGCATGTGTGTGCATGAGTGTGGGCGAGTGGTGTATGCATGTGCACACAGGTGTGAATGTGTGTGTGTGCCGGTGTGCATGTGAGTATGTGGGCAGGTGTGCATGTGAGTATGCACACAGATGTGCATAGAGGATGTGAGTGTGTGTGTGTGTGCATGTGAGTGTGCGGACAGGTGTGCGTGTGTGTTCACAGGTACGCATGTGCTGAAGGTGTGCATGTGAATGTGTGCACAGGCGTGAGTGTGTGCGTGCATGTTCACATGTGCCCAGGTGTGCATGGGTAAGTGTGGGTGTGCACATGCAGGTGTGCATGCCCACGGGTGTCTGTGGGGAAGAAGGAATGCAAAGCCCAGGGGAGAGAGGCACCCAGCTCAGTCCCACACCCTTGTTCCTTCTCCCATTTACAACAGAACATGCTTGAAGCTGCCAGGAGTTGCAGAGACCGTGGGTCTTCCAGGCAACTTCCTGTGTGCATCTGTGCACAGAACCTGGTCCTGGAGGCCAGGATGGGGGTCAGGGGGACTGAAAGAAGCCAAGAGAAACTTTCTTCAAGCCCCGGGAAAGGGACAGGCATCTTCTCAGACATTGCCGGGCGGACATTGCCTGGGTCGTGGTCACGAACAAAAGTTGCCTGGGTCATGGTCACCAACAAAAGTTCTCGCTCACAGCCAAGAGCTTGGACTCAAAGAGGAGGGAGGTCACACCCTGCAGGGCCAACTCAGCCACGAGGGGGGACCCAGGCCTGATGACTCCACAACACAGGGTGTGAAGCCAGAAATGATCATCCCCAAGCTGGGCAGTGGTACCAACCCAGCAGCCCCTGCCCTGCCTCTGGGGCGTTTGTTCCCAGGGCCTTCCAGCGAGGTGTAACGTGACGGGTCCTCCACTCCATGTATCCTGGACACCAACTCTGTTCTAGCACACATAGCAGGGAGGTGTCTGGAAGTGGAGAGGGGAGGGATATGAATACTGAGGACGTCCTGGGTGGTGGCAGCTGAAAATCGTCAGCGTCAAGGAAGGGCAGGGGTCACTCTTAGAGTCATTTCATCACACGGAAGGAGAAAGCTGTGTCCCCTCCAGGTCCCTCCCTTCAAGCTCCCTTGCTGACCCTGGGCTTGGGAACACTCCAACCCCCCAAGTTTCCTCCTGCTCCGTCTCTCTACCATGCACTCCTCCACTCTTTCAGCCAGTCATTTGGTCTCTCTCAGGGGTCCTCAAACTTTTAAAACAGGGGGCCAGTTCACTGTCCCTCAGACC
>NW_007251425.1:255309-296571 GCF_000164805.1 Carlito syrichta | reverse complement strand
GTTCTGAGGGACAGTGAACTGGCCCCCTGTTTTAAAAGTTTGAGGACCTCTGCTCTAGATAATGGAGACCCATGACTTGCCAGACGCTGTTCTAGGTGCTGATAATACAGCTGTGAGTCAGATAGACATGGCCTGGCCCCAGGTGGCAGGAAGTCAGTAGCAATGACAAGAGAAACACAGAGCAGAAGAGTGTCTTCAGATCCCCTCTGTCACATCAGCCCCGAATTCCAGGTGTCACATAAAAGGTACCCTCTGGAAGGCGACATTGCTCTTCCTCATGTTAGTTCTAAACCACTTGTCTCAAACCCTGGAATAACAAACGCACCAGCTACCACCTTCCCCTCCCGTGCCCAGGGCAGGCATTACTAATGGATCACAGCACATTTTCCTGCTGAACCTGCAAACAGTCTCAGAATCCTTCTCAGTCTGGCTCGCAGCTGCCAGCTGTCAGTAGAAGCTCCTGCGTAAGATGAAAGCAATTTGCTAGCCCTGCTCTCACCCCCTCCTGTCACTGTCTCCAGCCTGATCGTCTCTGACCTCTTTGCTCTCTCTGCCACTTTCAGCCTCACACAAGCGCTGAGCGCATTCCTGCAGACCTCTCCCTAGTACCTTCCTTTGGCCATAGGCTGGAGTCCCCTTCCTCCCCCAGGACTTAAGCTTCACTGACCTCTGAGATCGGCCCAGCTCCTAGGCTTACTCCATCCCCTCAAACAGGAGCAAGATTTCCTCAGGGCAGGAGCAAACCCAGCAGCCTTCCCCAGCCAGATGGCGGGGGCCCAGATCTGCGAGCGAAATTTTCCCGATTCTATTTTTCTGAGCAATCTGGTAATGGAGGCGAGAACAAGGCTCTGGAGTTATCAGCTGCCTCTGTCAACAGCGGGTAATGACATGGGAATGCTGGCACCTCACAGTAAACTGTGAGCCTCCGCCAGACTCCCCCAACACCACGGCAGCCTGGGCTCCCCCAGCCACAGGGCCTGTGCCTCAGTAGCTCTCAGGGCCTGTGGCAGGCCAGGGTCTGTTCTGAGAACCAGGTTGGCCCGTGGCTTTGGAGAGCTATTCATGGAGCCCACTGAGCTCTCCCTGATTTAGAACTAGAGGAAACTGACAAGCCTCGATTGAAAGATCCGTGGAAGCAAGGGAGCATTTGTTTCCATTTTTAAAGCGCTGATGCTTAATTTGGGGTGCATGTGGGTAGGACCCAGGAGGGCAACTGGGACCAGACTTCTTGGAGCCAAAGCCAGTGCCCTTTCCTTCCTTCTTGCGCCACCGACCCTGTGCCCAGACACAGGGCCTGGCTCTGTCTGCCCTGGGGAATAAGGAAGGAGTAGTCTCCAGGAGGATACAGCTCTCTTCCTCTTCTTTCCTTCCTGGGATCCGGGCTGTACCCTCCTGGAGACCACTCTTTCCTCATTCCCCAGGGCAGACAGAGCCAGGCCCTGTGTCTCCTGAGAACCACAAGCTTGGGACTCTGACCCAGGAGCCACCTCGGTCCTGTTCCCGGCAGCAGGCAGGAGGGACCCTGGCTCCCAGAGCTTCCAGATAATGCCATCTTGGAGCTTCTATCTTTGAGACCTAGCTCTCTCAAAAACCCCAGGCCTCCTGGGTGGACTTGATTATACTTTCAGCCCAGTGTCCCCATCTGCCCTAGCACCCCAGCCAAGCACCCAGCATGTGGTCCCCCAACCCAGGCCAAGAGTCATTCAGTTCAGCCCCTCTGTCACTTTCCATCTCCAACTCGCTGCCAGGTCTGTCCCTCTGGCTCCTAAACAGCCCAGACCCACCACAGTCCTCATCTCACGCCAGCCCCAATCTAAGTTGCTAGGGTCCTTCTGTTTTAAATGTAGGTTGTGTTAATGCTCAGCTACAGTGAGGACCACAGATGAGCAGACGGCTGCCTTTGAAAACATGGTTTGTGCCAGGCTCGGTGGCTCAGCCTGTAATCCCACGTCTTGGGAGGCTGAGGTGAATGGATTGACTGAGCCCGTGGGTTCGAGACCCGCCTGGGCAACTTGGCGAGACCTCATCTCTACAATAAATCAAAAACTAACCGAGTGTGGTAGTGTGCACCTGTAATTCCGGCTACTCAGAAGGCTGAGGCGGAAGGATCACCAGAGCCCAGCAGGTCGAGGCTGTGGTGACTGGGAGCAGCCACTGCATTCCAGCCTGGGTGACGGAGTGAGACTCCAACTCAAAAAAAAAAGAAAACATGGTTTGTGACTCACAGTTCCCATGAGGAGGGAACAGGCTATACTCTGTAGGGCCACGCAGGAATGTGCAGGGTCAGTCAGGAGGCAGAAGGAGTGAGGAGGAAGCAGGGTCAGAGACTTGATTGTGTTTTCTGCCAAGAAGAACAGGTGAGGCAGGCTGAGCAGGCTTAGGATTGGCCAGTGTGGAGACTTCCTGTAGGCTCCGGAGCAGAGAGATTTCCCCTGGTCGTCTGGTACCTGGCAGGTGGTGGCCCTGGGGGAGACCTCAAGGAGGTAGCTGGATGTGGGCTCTGGGTGGGTTGGTATGAAAGCTGGTGCTTTACTATCTCACAGTCCTTCCAGGTCAGCAAGGTCCCAGAGATCAAAGGAACAGAAATACAGAAAATAAGATGGCATGATCAAGACTCCTTCCCTGGACCCTAGCCAAGGTTGTCCTGAGTAAGCCTTAACCTTCCAAACTCTGCACATCAGCCAACAATGGAAAACATGCTAATCTGAGTGTTTCATCTATGCACACCTCATCCTCGCCAGTTACACGTTCCCCCTCTGGTCTAAAACTGGAGACCACCAGGGCCATTCCTGCTCTCAAGCCCCATCTCAAAGTCTAGGCCCCACCCCATGCTCTAGACACCCTGGCCTCTTGCAGGTTCCAGAATGTGCTCAGTCCACCTACTGGGCCATTCCTCACCCTCCTCTGCTCACATCCACTCAACCTGGTGACCCTGGCTTCAGGATCCCCAGGGAACCCAGCCCCCTCCCTCACAGCATGGGCTCCAGAGGTGTGAGTTTTGCATCCAGGAGGGCCTCCCCTCCCAGACTGAGCATTCAACAGGGCACCCTCAGCATCTGTCACAGGCACAGCTCATGGCCAGCACTCCATGAATATTTACAGAAGAGTTTCTAAAATCTTCATGCTGACCATGTGAAGTGGGCATTCTTATGTATACCTGTCTTCAGGTGAGGAGGTGGAGTGTCTCAGTTCATTTCATGCTGCTGTAACCTGAGTCTGAGTCATTTATAAAGAACAGAAATATTTATTTTTATATTAGAAAATACAGCTTATTTAAAAACTAAGTTAGATAGACAGAGAGAGGAGATTCACCTCCCCAAGGTAAGGAAGGGGGTCAAAGCTTTAGAAAACATGACTTGGTCATAGCTCAAAGAGTACATGGCCTCACTTAGCAAGACAATGGCCAAAAACAGACATGTATTTTCTTATAGTCCTGGAAGCTGTGAAGTTCAAGATCAAGGTGCTGGCATCTGGTGAGGACCTTCTTGCGGCATCATAACATGACAGAAGGCATCCCATGGACCTTCTACTTCCAAATCAGGTCAAATGCTTAGGTTCTGGCCAGATACCAATTTTGGGTGGACATTATTCAACCCAGCACAGAAGGGTTTTCTCCTCCCCCTATAATCTCCCTTCCAGCCACCCCCTGGCCAACCCATGCTGCCACACAGGGCCTGTCCTGTCCTCCTCGTAGCTGCGTGAGCTTGGATGTTCCTAGGTCCTGGGGCGTTTTGTGGCCTTGACTGGGGCCCTGCCAGATCCTGCCACGTCCAAAGGCAGAAAGGTAATTGGGATAAAAGGATCTGGACTGGGAGTCACAAGCCTTGCAGAGCGGACAGCCAGCTCTCTCCTCTCCTGGAGCCTTCACGTCTATGCTGAACAGTGAGGACTTGGACTGGATGCTTTCCCAGCTGTTCCCATAGCTGTGACGTTCTAGGATCCATAAACTTCCATAGCCTCTCTTTACGGATCTTTATTTCCTAGTAGAAGAGTGAATGAAAACTAGAAATCATACGTGCTCAAATATTAAAAGTTAATGATGACGTAATCCACATTTATGGCAAGAGGGTAGAACTCAGTGGAAGGATTCAGTTCATTTCTGCCCTGCTTCCCTTCAGTCCATCAGTCAATGTCACTTATTTATTGAGCACCCACTGTGTGCTCTGGCCCAGACACAGGGCGATGCTGACCAAGCTGGACACAGTACCGGCAACCTCAGGTCCTCGTGGCATTCTGGTGGGAAGGACCAGCAGCAAGCTCTTCAGGCTTGGCGGTGCAGAGAGGGCCCTCTCTGTCTGTGAGCATCTGCCAGGAGGGAGGCAGATGTGAGGAGGACTGTCAGGGCTGCTGCAGAGGAGGGGCTGGGTGGGCCTGGTTGGCCCCTAGCCCCAAGAGTGCATCTCTCCTTCACAGCCATGGCCTCGTCTGTGGGGCCTCTGGATCCTGGCATCTCTGAGTCTCTGTCTCTTGGAGGCATTCTGAGGGGCGGTGATAATCAGGGTTCCTCCACACTTGGCTCCCCGCGCCTCCCGCAGCCACCCTCCCGTGGCCCAAATCCCCTCGGGGCTGTAGCGCTCCAGCAGCCTCTTATCTCCTGCTTCCCAGAGCTCTGCAACTCTCAGTCCCTGCTCCCTTGGGCTGCCTGGAGCCTGTGCTGTGCCCAGTCTCCTGCCCACGGCCCGCCACGGCCCCAGCCTCTGTTCCCAGCAGGACTGGATTCAATACCAAGTGGCTGGCACTTCCTTCTAATGTGGCAGGAAGAGGGAAATCAAGGCCACCGGGGCGGAAGCTGGGACGGCAGGCGTACTTCTGGGTAGGGCCCGCAAACGAGCACGCATACCTCCTCTGCCCATCCAGACCAGGGCACCCCTAGGCAGCTGCTCCCTGGCCTCAAAGCAGATAGGGAGGAACTCGGCTTTCTCCCCCGGGGGTGGAAATCTTAAAGTGTATGTTGTTCCTTCCAGAATCACCTGCACGTGTTGTTCCTTCCCGAGTTGCCTGCGCAGATTAAGTGCACCAGAGCTGATGGGCAGTGAATGCTATCCCCAAGATAGGAAGGGGCGCCCCAGCCACATCCCTGCCCCTCAAGTCCTGAAATGTGGCACTCACCCCCATGGGGTCTGGGGTGCAGAGGGAAAAGGCGACTTGGGGGATCACCCCCCCCAGCACCAGGCCAACACCCAGTGACACCTACTGCTGTGGCAGGAGGCCTCAGAGTTAAAGAAGGATTTCGGCAGCTGCAGTCATTAAGATAAAAGTCGTGCTAATGACTCAAGCGTTATTTAGTTCTGATATCTTAATTTAATTGGATTTTTTTAATTAACAAAAAGACCCATAATCCTGCAAGCACTGAGCTGGTTCTACCTGTCTGTGTGTTAAGCTTAGAGGGCTGAACCTTGGACCCTGTGCCTCCTGCCTGAAGGCCAGGGTCGCTTTTGGAAGGGAAGAGGGACCCCAGGGCCTGGTGTCTGAACTGAGAGGGAAGGGAGGATCCATCCAGAAAGACTGTGGCCCGCAATGTCGGCCGCTCAGGAAACGGGGGACTGCTGGTGCTGATGGCATGGTCTGGCTCAGGGGCCAGGCTCTGCCACCAGCCAGAGAGGTGCCCTAGTGGCAGCCATTGCCACCCCAGAACCTCCCACGACCCCAGACACTGGCCCTCTGCCGCCTGTCCCTCCAGCCTCCAGCCCTGTCCTTCCCAAGGGCACACAGACCTCCTGAGCCCAGCTCTGCCTGGGGGAGGGGAGGCTCCCAGGCCACCCCTCCTACCTCCCTGGATGGCCACAGTTGCCCCTGCCCTCCCTGCTGCCCTCTGCCCCAGTCTCTCATGGCCAGGGCTGCTTGGTGACGGTGATTGATGGTTTACCAATAGGAGTGGAATGAAGTTTTAATAGTCTCAGATTAAAGGATCAGGGAGCAGAGGGAAGCAGGGAGTCTGCCTGCTGACTTGGTATGTTCACACCAAGCTGGGCTTGGAGCTCTGAGAAGGTCGGGGGCATGGGGATCTACACCAGAGCATTCCTGAGATGTCAGGTGGGCACAGAGCCTGCCCCCGCCAGCACGTGATGGGTCCAGGGGCACTCACAGCCCCTGTGGTGGGCCCAGGAGCTCAGCGTCCCCACCGAAGCAAGCCTGTGGCACCCCAGCGATCTGGGGGCAGCCTCCACCCTAGATCTGGACTGAACTTCCAGTCCTGGCTAGAGGAGAATTCCAGAAGGAAGTCCAAGTCAGACAGCCAGAGAGATTCTGGAACATGTGTGGGTTCCTGGATGAGAGATTGGTTCTCTCCCTTCTCCCTTCTCCTTTCTCAGGAAAACGTGATTTTTCTGTTGTTTGGGGGATTCTTTGTCAAATCAATGCACGTCATCCATGGCTCTGGGCCCTGAGGCTCAGGCTGGAGGAGGATCTAAACAGGGGTATGACGTCAGCTGCAGGAGGTGATTCTTCTCCTCCCTCCACCGTGGGATAATTGTCCCCTTCCCTGTCCCTTGTCCCCAGGGGAAAACAAAGGGAGCAGGGCTTGGGTGGCACCTTCATGGGTTCTGCCACCACTTCTAAGATTCCCTGTCCAGTCTCCTTTCTGCAGGTCCCACTGCCCTTCAGGTTCCCTTGTGTCCCTGAGACAGGTGTGGAAGTTCACCCTGCAGCCCAGGCTCCAGGCACTGAGCCCAGGGGTAGGAGACCGAGCAGAGTCTAACAGTGGCCTGCAGGTCAACTGCGGCAGTGTGGGTGGGGAGCTGGGGCCTGGGATGCAAGATGTCCCTGTCTCTGGGCCTCAGGCTCCTCTGTGAAAGGAGCCATGTATGAGATGGGACGGTTGGTGTCCCCGTCGGGCCCCAAGGATACGCAGCCATCTGGGCCGTGGGTAAAGCCAGTGCCTCCAAAACCAGCCATGAGGGCTTCAGATGTACAGACCAGATAGGGCTGACTTGGCCCAGCAGGGGTCAGAGGAGCATGACGGGATGGATTGTGTTTTGAGACCACCGAGGCTGCTACGCATTTCAGCTGGTTTAGGACCCACTAGCTAGCTAATGAGACGCCCTAGGATGGCTTTGGCACCGTCAGCAAAGAGCATCATGGGAGGTTGGGACCCGAGGTGGGAAGCTACGTGGGGAGGAAAGACCAAGGAAAGACGGGGAACTGGACCTGGAGAGACTGGGAGAGTTGGGGTGTCGGCCTCACTCTAGCCCCAATTTCTTCAGGAGAGCCACCCAGGAAGCCGGGGGAACAGGAGTCTCTCGGGTGACTAATGACAGCTCTGAAGAATAGTCAGGGCCCTGGAAAGTCCAGGTCCTCCTTGCTCAGGGGGTCAGAGGCTGCCTGTGCTGCAGGATTCTCGTCCCAGACAGCGCTTGACACAGCTAGGTGCTGGCTGGGGGGATGGGTGGCTGGGTGAACAAAGAGCCCCACCAGCCACCGGAGGCAAGAGGAGCCTGGCTGGTCCCATTAGCGGCACCTGGATCTGATTATTGATCACCTCAGTCCCTCTGCCACCTGTTTAGCCACGGGCACTGAGGTCAGCACTCTCAGAGGAGCTCTGGGGATCCAGCTGGGGTGATGGAGGGACAGACAGAGAGGCCGCTGGGCAGCAAACTGGATGGACCAGGCAGGGGCAAGAGCCCACCTCTTGGGAGTCATGTGGCCCCAAAAAGCATGGGGTCCCCTGCTCCGCTGGGCACACACCACCTGCCCCAGCGCACTCTGCCTGTTCTAGGACGAGCCTGAATAGAGGAGAGAGAAAGCTTCTGGCCCAGGGGTAGCTGGTTTATGGAAGGCAGGGAGGCTGCATAGCGGGCAGCTTGACAAAGTGCTTCTGCAGCAGAGCTGGCTCCACATGGAGGCAGTGGAGGCTCAACATGCAGTGCCCACCATGCTGCTGCCCGTCAGACCACCCCGCTCAGGCCTCCAGGCCACAGTGTTAGAACGGCTCTCTACTTCCCAGGGGCAGAAATGGCTTCTGGATAGGAGTGAGAAGCCCCAGCCCTTCCCTGCGTGCTGGCCCAGAGGAGGAAGCCACCACCGGGGCAGCGTCCATCAGCCTGCCACCAGCCACCTCGTCCCCTGGGGTCTGGTGTTCCCCGACCTGCCCAGTTCTGCGTTCCGGGTCAGAAGAGCAAGCCCAGAGTCTCTGGAGACAGCACCAGAAGGTTTATTTGGACTTTTTCCTGCCAAAGGTTGTGGCCAAGACGGCGGCTTGGAGATGGTACACAGAGTTAGTTTGTGTGCCCCAGGAGAAGCTAGGCCAGAGGCCTCCCTGCCTCCTGCTAGCCTCATCACCCGGACCAGCATGAGCAGGTCCCAGTTGCCAGTCCTGCAGCCCAGTGCCCAAATCTGCTGTTTTAGCAACAACAACAAAAAACAAAGAACAACACAAAAATTTTTTTGAAGGAATGCACATGGGACAACTGTTACTCAGCATATTTTACGGTGTTTGCCTTGGTCTGGATATGCAGAAGACTAAGCTGTTTAATTCAGCACTTCCTGCGCAGCTGAGAGGCATTCCTCAGCGTGATGGTGGCAGCGCCAGGCAGGCCGGGCAGTTTGCGTAATTTAAGCCTTGTTTGCAGCGACCACTGTAGCTTCTATTGCTCTGTGCTTCCTCCCATGGGCTGGTGACGCCCGGCCCCATGCCTGTCCCGCTCTCCCATGACAGCTTCCTGCACCCCGACAGGCTGCCATACCCGCTGTCACGCTGCCTGCGCGTCCCAGAAATGTTATCTCCTCTTTTTCGGAGATGTCACCCACGGCCGTCTGGAGAGATACCCAAGTTGTAGGACGCGGCTTAGATGGCTTATCTGACTCCGCCGGCTGGCAGGCAAAGAAGAGTCTGGGGTTTCCCGCATCTGCCATTAACCCTCACCAGGCTGCCAGGTACCCGCCCCACCTCTTGTTTGGATGGTCCCACAACCTCCGGGAGAGGTGGGCCACGGATCCTCTAATCCCACCACCCCTCGCCTGCAGGCTGTCAGCTGCAAGCTCCGGATCCTTCACAGGGCCTCCTGGTCTGTGTGTGGCCAGATCGCAGGGCCAGCCCGCTCAGCTGGCCCTTCAACCCAGATGTCATAGGCGACTGTGAAGCACATTGCAGAAACGCTTTCAGGGTGGCCCTTGCACCTTCTAGAGAGAGCTGTGGACAGCCGGCTCCTGCTGTGGCTTTCATGGCCATTGAACACTCCCGTCCCTCCTCAGCTCCAAGCTGTCATGTCTGTCATCCCTAGCCACCTGGCTGCAAATCTCAGGCCCCAGGGCTACCTGGTGCCCTTGCTCCTCTCTGTCCTGGACTTCTCGCCCGTGGGGCCCAGTGGGTGAATGACCGCTGACTCAGGATGCTCAGTGCCTGCCAGGGTCTGTTCCAGGGGTGGCTGTCGGAAGCAAGCCTGCTCTCAAGCGACCTGACTCCTTACCAAGGGCCGGTGGTGGGTTTGGCTTGCCAGGCCCATTGCCCCTCGAGAAGCCTGTTTGGGGAAAAGGTCAGGTCTGCGACCTGCAGCTCGGCGGGACCCAGGAGGACAGCAAGGCTCAGCGGGCCAGCGGACGGCTCCCCGTGCCTTTGGTTCCCACTTGACCCTCTCAAGCTTGCTGTCCATGCCCAAGGCCATCCCCCGCATGTGGAGCAGGACCCACCCACTGTAGCTGTAGCAAGTTTTGTCTTCACCCTCTGCGTCAGGATGTGGGAAACCTGGGCTTGGGTCTGCTTCTGATGCCGCCAGAGAGGGCAGCAGGCGATGCATTTGCCTGCAGCCAGGTGGTCTCAGGCTTAAGGGATGTCAGTGGTGCATGTGAAGACACCACAGCACATTTTATTATGCCTTTCGGGGAAATGGAATCTTGGAGAGGTTCAGTGAATGAGTGGAAGCTCATTTATTCACTCCACAAATATGTACTGTGTGCCTACTGTATACGGCACTGTAAACAAAGCAGACCAACACCCGCCCATGGGCTGCAGCCTAGAGAAGGAGACAGAAGAGCACGAGAACTAAGCCAAACACTGGAATGTTCCATCATGATGAGCACTACAGGAAGAGGATAAAGCAGGGCGGGGAACTTCAGACCCAGGTGTCCAGTTTCCTGACTGATCTGTGAGGGCCCTTTCGGGTGTAGATTTGCAGACTTCAAATGAGAAGGACCAGGTAGAAGTCGAATCCTGTCCTGTGGCCTAGCAAGCGTGCCCATGGGGGCTCTCAGGATGGCCCAGCCATAGCCCTCCTTCCCTGGCACACCCCCTCCTAGCCTCTGATCCTCCCAGACCCTCCACTTCCAGCCGCTGGCAGGGCCGGCCTCTGTCACTTCATCTGCCGCCGGCTCAAAGGCAAGAGTCTGTCCCTGGGGAGGAGGCGCCGACTCAACTCTGATCTCCCCCTTCCCGGAGGCGGCACGCGCTGAATGACCACCGCAGATGCGACTGTGAGGGGGCACAGGGGGACCGCAGCCTCAGGGTTTTTCAGTTTACAGTGAACTCTGAAAAGTAATTGGAGAGGGGCGTGTCTTCACCAGGCAAGCACTGAGAGCGCATTTAATCAGAAGCTCTGTAGACTCCCGCCGTGGGGACTCTCCCTCCCGTGCCCTGTTCCTGGGTTGCCCGAGCCCCAAACATGAGATGGGTCAGCTGCGGGTCATGGGGCTGTGTGCACGTGCACGTCTGCAAGCTTGTGCATGTGTGTATGTGTGGGCATATGCGTGTGTCTGCAAGCCTGTGTGTGTTTGTGTGTGTGTGCACGCACACGTGTCTGCAAGCTTGGCGTGTGTGTATGTGTGGGCATGTACATGTGTCTGCAAGCTTATGTGAATGTGTGTTCATGTGTGAGGATGTACATATGTATGTATGCTTGTGTAAGTGTGAGCATGTGCACATGTGTGCACATTCACGTGTGTGCATGTTTGTGTACGTGCGTGTGTAAGGGGATGTGCGTGCTTATGTGTGTTCGTGTGTGTGTGTGTGCACGCGTGTGGACATGGATGCGCACACGGGTTGTGCGGGCACGCTTATGTACATGCATGTGTGTGTGTGCATGCTTGTATGCGTGTGTGTGTGTGCTTTTATGCATGCATGTGGCCTCCAGACTTGGCCGTTGTCCAGGAAGCTGTCAGCCCTGGTGCCCTCCCTGTCTCAAGTGGAACGAGCGCTCAGGGAGGTGGTGGAAGAGGAATCCCGGGAGGCCGTGGAGTGGAGGACGAGGAGGAGCAAGAGGCTGTGAGGAGGAAAGGAGATGGAAACTGAGGCAGGAAAGAGGAGAGCCGATGGGAGAGACAAGCAAAAGACAATGGACAAAAATAAGTGGCATGGGAAAAACAGACAAGGGAAAGCAGGAAGTGGGAGGGATGCGGGGGGGGAGAGGGGCACAGGAAACAAAATGGGGGCATTCGAGAGGACTGTGGAGATGGGCTGATCAAGGGCAGAAGGCGGTCTCCTGTCCCTCCTCATTCCCCAGGGACCCACCCAGAGAGGCATGTCTGCCATAAAGGCCAAGAACAAGGTGTTCTGCTGGGGCCCAGGGGCTCAGGCAGGGCCAGCTGTGGGTGGTGGGAGGAGGCTCTGAGCAGGGCAGGGGCTGGTGAGGGCCCAGGAGCCTGCTACAGCTGACCCAGCCTCCCTGCCTCCAGGGACTGCCTAACTCCCAGACCACGTGACAGTGAAAAGGCCCAGAGGGCTGGGCTGTGTGTCCTCCCAGCATCCCGGCTTTGCAAGGACTGAGCCCTCATGACGGAGGGGGCAGGCTGGGTGGGGCAGCTGGACATGATTGGCAGAGCCTGGGACCCTGCTCTTCCCTGAACTCTCTTGGGCTCACCTGAGACCCCAGGAGAGCCGCATTCTGCTTCCAGGGGAGGCTGCCTCGGGGCCTCATTCACACCATGACACTCCTCGGGGATAGGAACTCCTGAGTATTTTCTGGAGCAGGTTTTTCCGTGTTTGTTTTGCCTTTGCGTCTCTGCCTGCTCTGGCTGCCATAACAAAATACCACTGACAGGGTGACTTAAATGGCAGACCGTCATTTTCCCGCAGCTCCAGAGGCTGAAGTCCAAGATCAGGATGCCAGCACAGTCAGGATCTGGGGAGGTCTCTCTTAATAGCTTACAGACGGCCGGCCGCCTTCTCACAGTGTCCTCACGTGGCAGGGAGATGGGGAGAGGGAGAGAATCCCCCTCTTCCTATAAGGTCACCAATCCCATTGTATTAGGACTCCCACCCCACGACTTCAATTAACCTTACTTACCTCCTATGCTCTGTCTCTAAGTACAGTCACGCTGGGGGTTTGGGCTTGAGCATATGGACTTGGTGGGAGGACACAATTCAGTCCCTAATACCCTGAGATAACTTTAGAAACAAAGATGGAGTTTTTCCTGTATCCTGTGCTCCCTAGAGAGTGGAGACAAGGGCTCTGGGTGAGCTGGGCTAGATCCCTCTGTGGCCTCCTGGCACTCACTGTCCCTCTATGGGCGTTTCCCTCCATTTATAAACTACAAAGAGGCAACTCCATCTCTTGGAGGGTGTTGGGAGAGGTGATTAAGGTTGTTTTTTAGTATGTAAAGCGGTCTTTGGAGGCAGGCCTAGTGTAAATAAAGTTGGTTTTATTACTCATAATAAACATTTATGAAGCACCCCCACCAGGTTCCAGGCACAACACAGAATACCAAAGAGACCCCAGCCCAGCCTCTGCCCACCTTCCCGCCAGCCCCATCTTGCCTCCCTGCCTCCTGTGGTTGCTAAGAAGCAGAGAGAACCGGGCCTGAGCAACCAACAGCTCCACGAACGTCTCCAAGACCACTTTACATGCTCAGAAATCACCTCTGTGTCCCCAGACCTCAGCCACAGAGCTCCCATGGGTGCCCAGGGCCCAGGATCCCTCTCAGGCCATGTCACACTTCAGTACATCTGTCTTGACCTCAATCCACTCACATCAGGAGAGGAAGGTGGTGAGATGCCCCCTTCCTTGTCTAGGGGACTCCATGCTGGAGAGGGTTGGTGGTGAGACCAGTCCAAGCCTCAAATCTGCGTAGGTGGTGCTGAGAGCACTTCATACGCTGCCGTGCGAGTGTCCCTCTGTGTCCACATGGACATACAGATGGACCCATCTCCTTGGGCCTTACCTGCAGGTAGGAAAGGGTGAAAAGCAACAAAGACAGCTGATCCCTGAAAGCAGGGTCTCTATGGGGCTCCCTGCAGGTCTCCACCTGGGCCAGGGACAGGGGCAGTGGAGGCTCTGAGCAAGCAGCTGTTGGGTAGAGAAGTGAGGTCAGCCAAGTGATGTGGACATGGGGACCTGAGTGTGGAGGGCAGCTGGGGGCGGGCTCCCCTTCTGGGACTGTGCATCTGGAAGGTCTCTGAGCGGGTAACGTTCCAGTGGTCTGACAGAGTGAAAGGAGCCAGCTGGTACCAACAGGGGAAGGGCAGATCCCCCAGGAGCACCGTGGGCAGACCCTAGGGTTGAGAGGGCTGTGCCTTCCAGGAACAGGACAGGGAAGTGCCCCTGATGAGGACAAGGCAGGCAGGCCTGGCTTGCAGAAAGCCTGAAGGACAAGGGAGAGTCCTCTGAAGGAGGGCCACTACACTAGACTTGCAGTTACACAAGAACATCTGAGGGGCAGTGGCAGGGGACAGGTGCAAACATTGGAAAGCTGTTGCAGGACAGGGTAATGGCGACGTCAAAACAGGTGGTGGCCGATGACAAGGAAGGCAGTGGATGGAGGGAAGACAAGCTTTGGAGATGGCCAGTAGGCCACGGCCCTTGCGCCAGCACACCTTCCTGGTGGATTGTTGGCCCTGGCAGTCCCCCACCAAGGTCCTGGGTTGGTCTGCCTCAAAATCGCCTGAGGACCTCAGGAAAAATGCACATCCCGGACCTGGGCTTCAGCGCGTCCAGCACTGGCTCTGGAATTTGAACTTCCACAAGCTGCCTGGCTGACTCGAATGGGCAGGGAGTCTGTGGACTTCGAGTCTGTGTCATGGACTTTACCCCGGGCTCACTCACCACCCACTGAAAGGTGGTCCTGGACAAACTGTCTGGGATCGCAGCTGGGCTCTGCTGCCATGACCTACATGGCCTCGGATGTATCCCCTAAACTCTCAGTGCCTGTTTTCACATCAGTAACATGGGAATCATACTCTTAGCTCCCTTTGAGTTGTTACGAGGATAAAACTAGTCGATGAGCGGCAAGTTCTTGGAATGTGGCCTGACAGATTAAAAAGGGACCAGTAATCTCCATCATCATCATCATCATTCCTGTTGCCGTCATCATCAACACCACTGTCACCACCGTCATCATTGCTGTCACCATCATCAACACCATCACCATCCTCATCTTTATCATCACCCTTGCCGTGACCACCATCACCATCACCGTCATCACCATCACTGTCATCATCGCCACCATCATCATCGTCACCGCCATCATCTCCATCGCCACTGCCATCACCGCCATCACCATCATCACCACCATCATCACCATCACCACCACCACCACCACCACCACCATCACCCCTGTCATCACTGCCATCATCATCACCGTCGCCATCAGCATCCTCACCACCATCATCATCATTGCTGTCACCATCACCACCATCATCACCATCACCGTCATCACCCCAATTATCACCATCATCCTCACCACCATCATCATCACCGCTACCATCGCTGTCATCACCACCATCATCGCCATGATTGCCGTCACCGTCCTCATCTTTATCATCACCCTTGCCATCACCACCATCATCACCATCGCCGTCCTCATCACCACCATCATCACCATCACCACCACCATCATCATCACCGCCGTCATCACCACCATCATCATTACTGTCGCCATCAACATCCTCACCACCACCATCACCATCACCACCATCTCCATCGTCACCACCACCATCATCATCACCACCATCACCGTCACTGCTGTCACCATCATCACCATCATCACCATCACCATCATCATCACCACCATCATCTCCGTCGTCACCACCATCATCATCATCACCACCACCATCGTCACTGCTGTCACCACCATCACCATCGTCACTACCACTGTCACCACCATCATCTTCATCTCCATCAGCACCATTGCCATCGCCACCATCATCATCATCTTTTCTGGTGGGTTGGAGAACTGAGTGTTTAGGGCCTGCAGGGTGGCGAAAGGAAGCTCAGGGAGGGGAACCCTGGGGAAACCTCACCAGTTGGCTCAGGGGCCAGGGACCAGCCCTGGTGACAGCTATCACCAGCTCAGTGGTGTCTTCAGGCAGGAGCCTGGACACGGTTCTGATACCATTTTTTCATTAAGGAAGTTCCTGTGGTACCACCACCATCACTGTCACCATCGCCGCCACCACCACCACCATCATCACCATCACCGTTATCATCTTCACCATCCCTGTCATCCCCATTGTCACCATTGCACCACCCCAGTACATCCAGTTGTGCCCTGGATCCCAGTTCCTATAGCTCCAATCCTAACTGCCATGGTCAGGTCTCCTCAATCAAGAAACACTCAGGAAGTGAGCTTTCCTACTCAGCTGACTGCCCTGCCTAATCTTTTAAGCACTTGGTGGAAAAATTTCTAAAATCTCATGCCCATTCTTGTGCCATATTAAAGATAATATATTTATTTAAGATGAGTTTTGGTGGGGCACAGTGGCTCACACCTATAATTCCAGCACTTTGGGAGAATTTCTTGAGCCTTGGAGTTTGACCCCAGCCTAGGCAACATAGTGAGACCTTGTCTCTACAAAAAAAAAAAAAAAAAAAAAATTAACCAGGCATTGTGGCCCATGCCTGAAGTCTCAGTTACTCAAGAGGCTGAGGCAGAAGGATTGCGTGAGACCCGGAGATCGAGGCTGAGGTGAGCAATGATCATGCCACTGCACTCCAGCCTGGATGATAAAGTGAGACTCTGACTCAAAAAATCAATACCTAAATAAAAATAAAACAAAATGACTTTTGCTTTGATAATTAGGGATTCCAGGAGGACTCGGAGGGCTTAACCCTACTGAGACTTTGGGTGGGAGATTGGGGATCCCCTGCTAGGCGTCTGTGGATTCCAAAGCTCCCAGGTACCCCTCTGTCCACCTCCTTCCCCATCCTGAAATTCATCCAAGACAGTTATTTTTCCTGGCTTCTGCTTTTGATTCCTAGAGACATGCAATGCTCCTTGGGAGGGCTCCCACGATCCGCGGTAGGTTTTGACACTAACACACACTAGGGCCCTTTTCTGGCGGGTTGGAGAACTGAGTGTTTAGGGCCTGCAGGGTGGAGAAAGGAAGCTCAGGGAGGGGAACCCTGGGGAAACCTCACCAGTTGGTTCAGGGGCCAGGGCCAGCCCTGGTGTCAGCTATCACCAGCTCGGTGGGAGTTGGGCTGCATGTGTCTTCAGGCAGGGGCCTGGACACTGTTCTGATACCATTTTTTCATTAAGGAAGTTCCTGTGGTACCATTAAACTTTGCCCTGAAATTGGAAGGCAGGGGCGCCTTGCTGGCTGGTTAATCCAGTTTATTCTCTGAGCCTGGCCCTGCCCTCTTCACCAAGGCCAAGGTCCTGTCGGGCTTCTGCTGTGTCAGCACAGATCCTGCCCAGGACTCCTCTTCCCCACATGGTTTGAAGGGCTCTCTCTGCTCTCCACACCCCCGCCCCCTGGAGAGAAAGTCAATGTTATCATGGGCGGGCGGGGATGGAGGTGGATAGGGTACAGAGACTAAAGAGAACCTGGGAGTCAGAAAAGGGAACTCAACCGGGCCTTCCTGCCAGCTGGCTGGGTGGTGTCAGGAAGCTCCTCAACCTCTCTGAGCCTGCTTCGGTATCACGGAGGTAGTGAGGGTTAGATGGAGCATGTCGAAGGCGTGGGGTGTCCCTCCCCCAGCCAGGCTGTGTGTGCTCTGCCGTAATCCACGCCTGCCCGCCTCTGCCCGCCTCTGCCTTCCAGAAGAGGGAAGTCCCTCAGTCCATCTGGGCTGCTTTAGCAAAATACCATAAACTGGGTGTCTTTTAAATAACAGAAATGGATGTCCCACCGTTCTGGTCACTCGAAGCCCAAGCTCAAGGTACTGACAGATTCGGTGTCTGGTGAGGGCCACTTTCAGGTTCATAGTCACCATCCTCTCACCATATCCTCACATGGTGGGCAGGGCCCAGGGTCTCTCCAGGGCCTCTTTTCTAAGGACACTAATCCCATCCATGAGGGCTCCACCCTGTGATATCATAACTTCCCACAGGCCCCATCTCCCAGTACCATCCCCTTGGGGGTTAGAATTTCAACGTATGAATTTGGGGGAGACGCAAGCATTCAGACCCCAAAAGGAAGGAAGCTTGCTAAAGACAGAGGAGAAATGGAAGACAAAATAAGAGGCCAAGAGCACCGTCTGATAAGAAAGCTCATCTGAGCCGGGCTCGGTGGCTCAGCCTGTAATCCCGCACCTTGGGAGGCTGAGGTGCGGGGGTTGCCTGAGCCCGCGGGTTCGAGACCCGCCTGGGCAACTTGGTGAGACCTCATCTCTACAATAAATCAAAAATTAGCCGGGCATGGTAGCGCGCGCCTGTAGTTCCAACTACTTGGAAGGCTGAGGCGGAAGGATTGCCGGAGCCCAGCAGGTCGAGGCTGCGGTGGCCGGGAGCGGCCACTGCACTCCAGTCTGGGTGACAGAGTGAGACTCCAACTCAAAAAAAAAAAAGAAAGCTCATCTGTGCTTCTGCTGAGGTTTCTCTCCTCCCCCTCAGTCTCTGCCCTGCCCCAACCTGTGTTCTGCCATGAAGCAGCATCTTCGTTTGAGCCATATTTGTGTTTCTGGTTCTGAGGGGCCTCCTCCCTACAAGAGCTCAAATCCTCGCACCGGGTGAGCCAAATGGAGCTGGACAGGGTTAGCACGAGGCGAATTGGAGAGAAACCTCCACCAAGACACCCTCCTTAACCCACAGAGCACCAGGGCCCTGGTCCCCAAGTCCCATCGCCCGGGCAGCTGGGCGCACTGTGGAGTTTGCAAAACTCTTCCACACTGACGGACACGGCCTCCATTGAGTTTGGATTATTGTTCCTATTTTAGGGCCGGGGAAACTGAGGCTTTGGAAAGTGAATTGCTCATCAGCGGAGCAGATCTGACCCCAAGGTTGGGGGGTTGCCTGTGCCCTGGGGGCCACGGACCCTTCCCTGCCACCCCGGCCTGGCCCTTGTGGCGTTTCTACTAAAGGGACGTTGATTTTTGGCTGCCTGAACAAATTGCCACAGACTGGGAGCCTTAAAACAACAGACATTTATTCTCTCCCAGCTCAGGAGGCCAGAAGGCCACAATCAAAGTGTGGGCAGGCCTGACTCCTTCCGGAGGCCCTGAGGGAAAGTCTGTGCCAAGCCTCCCTCTCCGCGCCGGGTGGCTCCTGGCAATCTCTGGCGTGCCATGGCTCACAGCTGCGGCACTCTGATCTGTGCTTGTCTTCACGATATGTTGCTGGGTGTCCCTCCAGTCGCTGCATCTGGGGACCCCCTAATGCAGCGTGACCTCTTCTTAACTAATTACTTCCACAAAGGCCCAATTTTCAAATGAGGTGACGTTCTGAGGTTCCAGGTGGACAGGGATTTTGTGAGGACATTCTTCAGCCCAAGAGACCAGATAAGTGTCACTCGGCACCCCTGCTGGCTGAGATTACTGGGGGAAGGAAATCTGAAAGGAACATACATGATGAAGCAAGGTGTTGCCTGTGGGATGGGAGACCGCATGGTTCCAGTGTCTTTAGGGGCTGAGGGGCTGGCATGGTCACCCCACTCATCCTCATGGTTGGGAGCTAGGCTGACACTACCAAGGCCGAGTGACGGTTCAGGGCTCCCCCCACGGGTACCCACCGAGAGGCGGTGACCAGGCCATGCAGGGGGTCACAGAAGAAGGACCTGGACTGGGTCCCATGCACCTGCAGACAGGCCTTCTGCACAGACATCACCTGGCATGATGAGTAATGCAGAAACGGAGCCGACCCCGGAAGGGCAACCTGCTCCCCACCCACCCAGGTTGGGTGCCCTGGCGAGTGCATGTGGCGTTGGGAACTTGTGGCGCCTCATGTGCGCAGCCCAGGACGTGCGGGGGGACGCTCCCTGGCCAGCCGAGTGGAAAATAAATCACCCGAGAGGCTGACTCAGGCGGTCATCTTGGAACTCTGACAGCACTGGCTAGGCCCGGGCCCCAATCGATAGGCCTCTATTTTTAACTCCAGGATCAGCAGGGTCATTTTCCGGAGAGGGAGGGCCATTTACTCATCTCCCTCTCGATGCAAGGCAGAGAGGCGACCCTGGGCAGCTCTGTCCCCCGCCAAGCCAGGCGGCCCACCCTCATCCCTCACTGTCTTCCCGGGAAGGTCTTGAGACCCTCGGGGTTGGGTAGAGAGAGGCCAGGGGTCAGACCGGCATCCACCTGCCAGCTTTATCTTGCAGGACCCAGACTCCCAGCTCTTGGCATGCTCAGTGGTCTATGCTCCATCCCAGTCCCGCTCCAGGGCCTCTCCAGGGAAGGACACATGGGTAGACCAATATAGGGCTAATCCCAACAGCAGCTCTTGGTGCGCTCCAGGCTGCCGCTTCCTGCACATTCCCTACCTTTGACACAGCAAGACTCTGTGCCTCTCTGTACCTCTGTGATCTCATCTGTAAAATGGGCTAATGCTGCCACTTCACCGAGTGGGAGGAGCACACAAAATCCCTCGTGTTGAGCGTTTGGCTCTGTTTCTGGCCAAGGATAAGTGCTCATGAATGTCTTTACATCTTTACGGCTCTCTCCTGCTGGGTCTCACAACTCTACAAACGGGGAGTCAAGCCCAAGGTGGCTTGACTGTGCCTGGACTGTGCCTGGCTTTCCATCCCTCCACCCCACACTGCCCCAATTCTGCCACTCCAGATGCTATTTTTAGTGCATCAAAATCACACCCACCAAACAGACAGGTGGGCCAGGCCTCATCCCAGGAGCTCAGGCTTTGAGTCCTCCTGCTTGTTTGGGGCAGGATCCAATTTGCAGAACTTGGGTCCAGAGTTTGAAGACAGCCTGTCATGCATACAGCCCTGAGCCAGGAGCAGGGAAACAGGGGATCAAAGGCTGCCTCTGGAGCAAATGGCTATGTGACTTTGGGCCAGTCATCTCCCCTCACAGGGCCTCAAGTTTTCACCCCAGCAAAACCATGGCAAATCGGGTCGGTCCCTTTTAATAGCATTTGTCAAGGGGCGGTCTGAGTTCTGGCTCACAGGGAAAGAGTGCTGTGGTTGATTAGTAATGTCTGGCACAAGCATAGGCGGGGAAGATGAGGCACACTTGTCACTTATTTGTCATACCAGCTAAGTGGTGACCCCTGGGGAAGAGGAAAGCTGAAGGGACCCACCTGGAGAGGGAACTTGAATGTCAAGGCAGGCCATACCCCATGATTGCCAAGGGCCTTCCAATTCTTGCCTCTCTGGAGACTTCGGGGAGGGAGGAGGCATAGGAGGTGACCAAGGAGATGGAGCAGGGAGGTGGGCCTGACTTCAGGGACCCTCAGCCTTGGGGTATGGGGAATATCAGATGCCTTAGTGTTATGGACTAAATGTATCCCCCCAAACCCCACAACGTGATGGTATTCAGGGGTGTTTAGGTTCTGACAGTGAAGATTCCAGGAATGGGCTTAGTGTCCTCATAAAACAGTATCAAGACAGACCCCTCACCCCTTCCACCTTGTGAGGACACAGCAAGGAGCCATCTATGTGGCAAATGTGAATTTGGGGCAGTTGCTAAGAAGGGCCTGTCTTGGGGCTCTGAGGTGGAGAAGGGGCTGAGTTTATAGGACACCAAGAACAGCCGCGGCAGGGCACGGCTCTCACCAGATGACGACCCTGCCGGCATCCTGACCATGGACTTTCCAGCTTCAGAACTGGGAGAAGTAAATGTCTGTTTGTCAACCACCCACTCTGTGCTATTCTGCTGGAGCGGTCCGAATGGACTGAGACGCTCGCAGTGCAGGATGGATTGAGAGGCTGCATGATGGACAGTGCTGGAAACGGGCCCTGCAGCCCAGAGGAGCAGCCCTGGAGAGCCAGGGACGGGTCTTGGGAAGGGACATGACCCCAGGAAAACTGCATCGTAGAGAGGATTGGCTGGCAGGGAGCACGGGACCCACCAGGGCAGGAAGGTAGCACTGGGGATTGGTTATTGTAAGTATCGGACAGTTGCTAAGAAGGGTCTGTCCTGGGGCTCTGAAAGTGGCCGAGGGGCTGGATTTGGGGGTGCTGAGTATCAACGTGAAGGATTGGCAGGGCCAGTGCCACCCTCTCTCACCAAGCCCCAGTGCTCTTGGCTGTGGGATCAGAGCCCAGGGGGAGGTGTCCTCAGACCCCTATTGCCTCTAGGACTGTGGCCTCCCGGGGTGCTAGAAGTATATCCAGTGTGTAGAGGGAGGTTGCCAGTGCCGAAAGGGGCCTCAGCTATGCTTATTTGGTTATTTTAACATTACAAACTTTATTTTTATTTTTTTGGCGGGGCAGGGTCTCACTTTTTTACCCGGGCTGGAGTGCAGTGGCACAATCACGGTTCACTGCAGCCTCAACCTCCTGGGTTCCAGCAATCCTTCCACTTCGGCATCCTGAGAAGCTGGGACTACAGGTGCCTGTGACCACACCCAGTTAGTTCTTTGATTTTTTTTTTTTTTTTTGTAGAGACGAGGTCTTGCTATGTTGCCCAGGCTGGTCTCAAACTCCCAGGCTCAAGCAATCCTCCTCTCTCGACCTCCTGAAGCAAGCCACGACACCCAGCAAGAATACAGATCTTTTCAGGAGAAAACCCGACCTCTCCCGTCCCCTCTTCCTGGAAGCAAGAACCTCGGCAACACGGGTTCTTGTGGCCGACACAGACCAGGGCCCCCCTTACAGCTGGCTGTGACTCACCAGAGTTTCACCGGCTCTGACCATTGTCGCTTAGCCCTCCTGGAGGGAAATTCCATCCAGACAAGAGCCCAGGGATTTTGTCTGGAATATAAGAGATGCTCTTTTTTTAGCATCAGATTTCCATCCTAACTGCAAATGCTCCTGCTGGGATAAAAATGGGTCGATATTCTTTCCACCCACACCAGCCTGTATTTCTTCAAAATGGTCTCATAAGGCCTAGGCTTAAAGCAAGGGTCAGCACATTGGCCTTTTTTCTTTTTTTTTTTTTTTTTTTTTGAGTCAGAGTCTTACTTTGTTGCCCAGGCTGGAGTGCAGTGGCACTGCAGCCTCGACCTGCTGGACTCAGGCAATCCTTCCGCCTCAGCCTTCCAAGTAGCTAGAACTACAGACGTGTATCACTGTGCCCAGTCAATTTTTTGATTTAGTGTAGAGACAAGGTCTCCCCAAGTTGCCAGGCTCATCTCAAACCCCTGGGCTCGGGGAATCCTCTCATCTCTGCCTCCCAAAGTGCTGGGATTGCAGGCATGAGCCGCCACATCTGGCTAGTACATTGCTTCTTAAAGGACCAGAGTGAGTATTTTCTGTTCTGTGGCCTTAATCACAACCACTGGACTCGTTGTTGTAGCAGGAAAGTCTCCATAGACCATACGTAGATGAATGGGCCGGTTGTGTTCCAATAAAGCTTTATTGACAAGCACAGGTGCCGGGCCGGATTTGCCCTGTGGGCTCTGGTCTGCCAACCCCTGCCTGAGAACATCATTTCCAAAGCTGCGTTTCAAGGTCACTGTTATTTGCTGTGCCACAGAAACAGGGTTCTGCAGTTGGGTGAGTTTGGGAACACTGGCTAAAACAGCCTGGCAGGTGTCCCCAGACCTTTTAATATGTTAACGTCCCATCATGAGTCCCCCAGAGGGGAGATAACATACATGTGTCTCAAACGCATTTGACTATGAGCCCTATTTCCAAGGACCTGGTAACGCTTCCTTCCCCACTACAAACTTCTGTTAACATCTCTCTTGAAACAGTTTAGGGGCCAGGTGCAGTGACTCACACCTGTAATCCTAACACTTTGGGAGGCCAAGGTGGGAAGATTGCTTGAGCCTGGGAGTTTGAGGACAGCCTGGGCAACATAGCAAGACCCAGTTTCTATAAAAAAATAAACTAAAAAAAAAAAAAAAAGAAACACACTTTAGGAAAGTTCACTAAAGGAATCTAGGTGGTTATACCCTGACACCCTCCAGCTCCTGGTTCTGATGGAAGGTGGAACACAGGGGGTGTGGCCTGCTCCAGAATCATGTGTGTACTCCGCCACAGGCGTGGCAGACAACTTGGGGACCTCAGAGATACATGGTCAGATGACAGATTGGGCAGCCATTCGGAGCAACCACCAACAAGCCGGAGACTCTCCCACTCTGGGGGACAGCCGTGTCGGGGACTGGTAATGCCACACATCCTCGGTAATGCTGGGCACCTGGTCCTGAGACTTGGCTCTGTGCCAAGCACCGTGAAAACCCCACGTGCTCCTTTCCCTGGATCAGCTGCTGCTCGGAGGTGAACTTGGGATTCGACTCTGACTTTGGAGCGTCTAGGTGGCCCCTCCCCAGCCAAGACCTCCCAACCCTGTGCCCATCATTAGCCTGTACATAGAGGTGTTCCATGAAATACAGCACGAAACACTGTGTCCTGTGTGACCTCGAGAAAGTCACATCACCTTGCCGGGCCAGTTTCCTCATCTGTAAGTAGGATGATTGTAGAAGCTACCCGGAAACACTGTTGAGAAAACGAAGTGACTGCAGAGCTTAGTAAAGTGCTGCCATATGTACATGGGGCTCAGTGCCAGGGCACTGAGGAGCCATGGAAAGTGCAGGATCAGAAAAGCAGGGCCTGACAGAGGCTGCTAGCGGGGCGGACCTGGGCTGGGATCTCTGAGCCCGTGGAAGGCAGGTATCCCCTTGTCTCTGGGGTCCCTAACAGCCCAGAAAGGTGAGAGTGGTCTCATTCGCGTGATAAGAACCAACCACTGTTGCTGCCCCTGGTGCCGGCCGGGGCTCTGGCTCTGCCCCCTGTCTGCCAGCAGGGTCCACCTCGGCCCACTGGGCACCGTGTCACGCAAGCAGGGTTTGAAGGCCATTTCCTGGGGGCAGCCTCTCTCCCTGGCTCCAGCCAGGGGCGGCCACCATAGAAGTTTGGTGGTCTTCCTCACGTGGCTCAGACCCCAGCAACTTCGGAAGAGCCACAGCAGCGTCCTCTGCATTGCTAGGCGACAATGGCCGTTCTGGCTTGGGGAGAAAATTGAAACATTGATTTATCTATTTGTTTTGCAACTAGCACTCTCGGCTTCATTACTCTGTTCCCGGGAGACGCCCTCCCACACACTCGAATTGGAAATTAACTCTTTTTACCTAGGAAGGGGCTGCAATGGGTTTTTAATTTGGGGAAAGTACAGAAACAATGGCCAGGCCGGGCGCCAGAATTCAGGAAGGGAGGCCGACCGGGGCAGGTGCGCGAAGACAGGGTCGCCCGCCGTCCGCCGAGCCGAGGGCCAGCCCTTCCAAGATGGGCCAGACCTAGAAGGGGCCTCAGGGCCCTTGGGGATGAGTGTCCACTCTGGCCCATGCAGCCTTGGTGCGTCCTCTCTGGATTCCGGCTCCCTCTCCCGAGCCTTCATGACTCTGGCACTGGGAGGCAGCCAGCGTCCTCTTGCTGGGATTTTTCCAGACTGTAAGGAGCACTATTTCTGGAGTTCAAATAGCTCGTTGCCGGTTTCCAACGCAGACTGAGGGGCTTTGAGCATCTCCTTCATGCCATGCCTCTGTTTCCCCATCTGTCACAAGAGGACGGGAATACCTCCCTGTGTTTTCCTCATGGCTGTCGTAGGGTTAAGCCAGGCTGCACAGTCCTGATGGATTTGCCAAGTATAGTGTGCCAGCAGGGCTCTCTCAGTCTTCCCGTCATCCCTCTGTTCCTGTTGGCTTTCCGGGGCTCTTTCTCCCACAACACCAAAGCAAGCATTTGCGGCCTCTGTAACTTTCACACCAAGCTCAGGCCAGCAGCGGGAGTCGCTGGCCCTGGTCACTAGGGTGAGGGCTCAAGGGGGCTATCACCAGGACCTCCTTGCTGGGAACCAGCAGT
The DNA here is from genome assembly GCF_000164805.1 of Carlito syrichta. Taxonomy (NCBI): domain Eukaryota; kingdom Metazoa; phylum Chordata; class Mammalia; order Primates; family Tarsiidae; genus Carlito; species Carlito syrichta. The sequence goes on along the minus strand of NW_007251425.1, from coordinate 271,577 downwards.
TCCCATGAATGACAGTCCATGCCACAGTTGCTCAGAGACAGAGGGAGTGCCCCGTGGATTTGACAGGAGCTCTCTGTCCTTCCGGTAGTGTGGTGCATGACTGGCCTCCAGATTTCCAAGTCCCCTCCCGTCCCCACTCCTGAGGGCCTCCCTGCCCTGACCTTCACCCACTCCCCTGCCCTGCACCCTTAGATGTGGTCACGAATGAGTCTTTTGTGATTATTTCCAACAGGAAGATCTGCCTGGGTTCTGGATTCACTGGGGCTGTGTTCAGTTGTGAGTGGCAAAAAACTCGAAACTGACAGGCTCAACACACAAACAGAGGCAGTCAAGGGCTCTATTTGCATAGGATGGTGGCTTCACAGTTTCTAAGGGACTCAGCCTCCTCCGTCTTGTTCTAACATTCACTCCAGCAGCATCAGGTCCAATATGGCTGCTCTAAATCCAGCCATTGCATCTGCTTCCCAGCCACCAGGAAGAACACTTTCTGGAACATGCATGCACCACTTTCGCTTACATCCTATTGGCCACAGCTCAGTCACATGGCCATGTACAGCTGCCCAGGAAGCTGGGGAGTGTCACACAGTCATTCAGGCAGCTGTTTACCCAAGAGACTGGTCACTGAGGAACAGAAATGGAATGGGCACTGGGAACAACAGCAGCCTCTGCTGTGGCCCTTTGGCCATGTTCCAGACCTTACCCTGGTCCACCTTCTCGATGTTCAGTGCCACCTGTTTGTCTGCCCCTGGCTGCTGGGTGTAAAAGAGCCCCAGTCTCCAAGAGTGATCACCTTGGCCTGGAGAGCACAACCTATGGAATCTTTCAGTGGCAATCAGCTAGAAAAGACCCACAGTGGGGTGAGGACCAGACACATCCTTGGTGGAGAGTGGCTTTGTCTTTAGCAAAAGGTCTGGCCATTTGTTTGAGTTGGGGTCTCACTCTGTTGTCCAGGCTGGAGTGCAGTGGTACGATCACAGCTCACCATAGGCTTGACCTCTTGGGCTCAGGCAATCCTTCCATCTCAGCTGGGACTACAGATGCACACCACCATGTCAGGCTAATTTTTTGAGGTTTTTTGTAGAGATGAGGTCTTGCTATGTTTCCCAGGCTGGTCTCGAACTCCTGGGCTCAAACAGTCCTCCCACCTCCACTTCCCAAAGTGCTGGGATTATAGGCGTGAACCACCGCACCCGGCCAAGCTGGCCTCTTCTGAAGTGGATCCCCAATCTGCCTCACCCATCTTCCTGGGCAAGCGGGGACTCGATTCCAAATTGAGCAGACAAACAATAGGTGCAGAGACTGAATCTGGGGCTGTCCTGGGAAGGCCAGGAATATGGACCACCCACCTGGACAGGGAACAAGGGAGCCTGAGGATGCTAGAAGCCTGTGGGTTGCTGGGGGCTCTGAGCTCTGGCGAGCAGAGCTGGGGCCAGAAGGTGGGGGCTGCGGGATTTTAGCCCTATGAATGGAAGGTCTGTTGAACTGTCTGGGCTGTCTCAGGCAGACAAGGCTGCTCCGGGGGGAGTGAGCTCCCCGCCGCTGGAAGTGACCAAGCAGAGGCTGGACTCACACTGCCCAGAGATGTGGGTAGGACCCCATGACCTTTCCCACGTGTGGACTCTGTCTGGAGCATTTTCCGCCAGGACAGAAGCCAGAGCCCAGAGCTTGTCGGGGACCCCAGCCCTGTCCCTCCCCTCCCCGTCAGCCTGCCGATGACCAGACTCTGAGGGTCGCCAGGATGCTCTGTCCCATTCCAAGCCTGCCCAGATGCACACGGCCCTCCCAGGTGCCCAGACCTGCACCCGGTGTGCAAGAAGGTAACAGGAAATTCAACTCCACACAGTGAGTGCTCGAGCAACAGGCCATCTTCAAGGTGCCATCTTCTAGGAGGGGGACACAGGCCATTGTTCTCACTCTAGGGGTCAATCGTCTGAGGTCAGCCATGTGGCTCCAGGGGCAGATGAAGAAGCTGGAGAGCTTCTGGGGACCCCGAGCTCTTAGGGCTGTATCATATCCCCAGCGACGAGCCAGAGAAGGTCAGGGTGTCCATGACACTCTCCTCCAGGGGAGTTGGAGTTTGAAGGGAATTCTGATCAACCCTTAGGATGTGGACCCCCAGATGCCCACTAGAGGAGCCATATAATCTTTTATTTCTTTATGCAACTAGAAATTGCTAAAGAAAACAGTTATACATGACACTTGTTAAGGACAGAAAGTCAGACCTTCTTCCGGGGGACTGTGACAATAGGTTCAGAGACTACTGCAGTGAGGTCTTGCAGTGGGGGAGGGGGACTGGCCTCCAGTCCACTCTACAAGGGCAAGTGGAGATCTGGACCCAAGAGCAGATGGTGCTCAGCACGTGGAAACTGGCTGAGAGGGTGGCCAAGGACAGGAGCTTCTGGCTAACCTGACCTGCTAGGACCACAACGGAAGGTAGCCCGGGGGGGTCGGATACCAAGGTGGTCAGATTCCAGGGGAGGGGCTTTGCTAAGCTGACAACAGGATTCTTGTTCCCACTGGCTTACAGAGGGGGAGGCCCGAGGTTGGGTCCAGCCCAGCAGAGGACTCGGGAGCCTGGCCAAAGTGTTGGACAAAGGAGAGAGTCTGTCAGAATTAAGTACCTGCTCTGTGATAGACGCTGCCGGGTGCTGGGGGTGCAACAGGGAACAGAAGGGATGGGATTTCTGCCCCATGGGGCTTATATTTCATGTAAGTAAACAATGAGAGAGAGAGAGAGAGAGAGAGAGAGAGAGATCCCTACGGCCAGATGTGCTTAGACAGAGGTCCATACTGGGGACGATTCTGTAGTGTCCAAGGACATTATTGGTTGCCACAGTCGGGGTGAGGGCATGGCTGGCATCAGGTGGCGGGAGCCAGGGACAGTGTGAACACTCTGCAATGCACAGGACAGCCCCACAGCAGGGGATCTGGCCCGTGCTGCCCATACCAGTGCCAAGGCTTGGAGACCCAGTTTGAGCATTCAGACTTGGCACTTTAGAAACATAACATGGCACAGGGAATGTATATTAAGTAATGTCTCCAGCGGGGTGTGGAGCCACACCCCGTAATCAAATGCATTAATATTTCTGCAGCAAAATGTATGAATATTCACATGAAGAGAGATCAACCACGGCTATAGCCTCACATCCGTTCAGGTCACGTTTGCCACCAAGTGAGTTATGAACAAGCTTTTGGTTTTTAGAGCTTTATGGATTTTGGAATTGGATTGTGGGCCGGTAATATAATTTCAGATAGTGATAAATGCTGTAACAACAGCAACAGAGTCAAGGAAGGAGTAAGAGCAGGTTTTAGATAGAGTGGCCAGGAAGGACCTCTGTGGAGGTGACATCTGAACAGAGATCCGAGTAAGGCGAGGAATCGGGCCGTGAGTGTCTCTAGGGAAGAGCATCCCAACAGAGGGAAAAGCATGTGCAAAGGCCCTGGGGTGGGAGTGAGCCTGGCATGCAGGAGGCCAGCACTGCTCCCAGCAGGCACTCAAGGAGGCTGCAGAGGTGGCCAGGGAGCAGCCTCAGGCGTCCCAAGGACTGGGGTTTCACTGTGGGGGCAGAGGGCAGCCTATGGGGGAATGGGAACCCGGGATCACAGGGGCTACGGGTGTAGAATGAGCTGCAGGAGGACAGGAACAAACGGCTTCAAGGGACAGTGGGAAAATGGCCCAAACTCAGATGCCCCAGTTCAGGTGTCCCGGGATGGCACTCACTCTTGCCACCGCCCCAGTCCACCTACCCTTGAGCCTCGGCACTTACTCACATCAGTCCCACCTCCAACCTCCAGGCTCCCCTCTCAGTCACACCTCATCCCGCACCAAGATGACCCTTGTGTGCAGGCCTGCTTATGTCAACGTGTCTAGATCACTAGCTGGGCCAAGCTGACCTCTGTGTCTCCCCACACCCCAGCACCCAGGCATTTAGCACCCAGGCACCCAGCACCCTGGCACCCAAGCACCTAGCACCCAGGCACCCAGCAAGGCACTCCAGTACTCAGGCACCCTGGCACCCAGGCACCCTGGCACCCAGACACTCAGCACCCAAGCACCTCAGCACCCAGGCACCCAGCACCCCGGCACCCGGGCACCTAGCACCCAGGCACCCAGCACCCAGGCACTCCAGCACTCAGGCACCCTGGCACCCAGGCACCCTGGCACCCAGACACTCAACACCCAAGCACCTTAGCACCCAGGCACCCAGCATGCAGGCACCCCAGCCCCCAGACCCCCAGCAGCCCAGCACCCAGGCACCTCAGCACTCAGCCAGCCCAGCACTGAGCACTAAAGCACCCCAATACCCAGGCACAGCTTAGGCACACTCACAGGGCAAGGGCAGAAACCCTCGAGACATTTGAAAGAGTCAGGGACTGGTGGTCAGGGCAGTTCCCAGGGAGACAAAGCAAGAAAGAGCCAGAATGAAAACGGGAGGGGCCTGGAGGGGCGAGAAGGGCGCCCACTCTCAGCCAGACGCCTGGCCGTGTTGGTCCCTCAGACACCTAGGCGCCCATGAATGTGGATAGCTCCCTCCTGTAGCTGCACCCAGGACCCAGCTCGGGGCGAGCAAAAGCTGACTGTGGACGCGCTCTGAAGACAAACCTCCAGAAATTAGGGGGACGTCCTTGGTTGGGATGCCTGAGTCCTCCCAGTTATCACAGAGCCGCCTTATCGGACTCTCCAGGGGCTGAGATAAAGCCGCGCGCCACCAGCCAAGGGCGCCGCAGCCTCGGCGTGGAGTTCTAGACCCAGAGCAGCGTTAAAACCACCTGGGAGCTTTCGAACAATACACACACCTCGGCCTGTCCCAGCTGACTGCTGCAGAGCCCAGGAGGCCCCAGGCCGCAGCCCTGAGGCCCAGAGGGGCCTAGTGCATGTGGGGGTGGCACGGCTCACAGAGTGGCGGAGCTGGGACCTGGTGGGCAGAGAAGCACAACTGCGGAGTGGCTTGGGGCTTTCCTGCCCGTGGGGGAGGGGACCCGAGGTGGCCTAGAGATGTCAGGGCTGGGGTCTATGATCCAGGTAGCCCACCTGCACCCCCGCCTACTCCCCTAAGATAAGAGGGATGTGAACGCCTGGAGATGTTCCTGTCCACAACCCTTCTGTCTGTCTGTCCGTCTGTCCTTACACCTTCCCTGCCCCCACCGCCATCCCAGGCCAGGTGAGAAGGAGGGGGCCTCCCTGGCGAGAGTCGGGGTCCCACCCAGTTGCTGGGCGAATTCTGAGCCTGCCCAGGCAGAGCCCAGCCACCTGCCCGGTCCAGCTCCTGCGGGTCTCCCTGCTATGCCCAGCAGGGCTCCAAGGCAGGATCCAGCTGGAAGGATGCTCCCGGCCCCGCCCCAGCTCCCCACTTCTGGAAAGGGTGAGTCTCTCCTTCCCCAAGTGCGCAGCCCGCAGATCCATCTAAATCCAATTACTGGAAGTGTGGGCCACGCAGCTGCCGTGAGCTGCCACACACCCTCAACTCTAACTGCCCGTGATTTCAGAGCTGAATATCTTTCAGAGTTATTTAAGAGGTTCTTCCCTTTTTTCCCATTTTGATGATATGTTTCTAAATTATACATTAAACTTATCAGGGTGAGTAATACCTCACAGCCTCCCCGTGTCAGGCCTAATGCGACTTACTCGTCTGCCGCCTCATGTTTACATGGTTGAGGGGGAAACGCTCCTTTCATATCCATTTATCTTCATATTAAGTATTTAGAGATGAGAACCTCAGACGGGTTCCAGACACCTAGGCTTCCCCGAGCACTCGGCTTCTACAGGGACCCCTGCTCCTGCAGCAGCTCCAGCCCAGGGTCTCTGTGTCCTGTCCTAGGCTGGCCAGGACCTACAAGCATCCGCTTCCCTGCGGTGGGTCATGGGGAGCAGAGAGACCCCCCAGAGAGGGCAGAGCTGGGAGGTCAGGCTCAGAGATGGAATGCGGTATTTTCCGGAAGAGGAACAGGCTCTGGCATTCATTCATTTGTTCAAACGCGTGTGGCAGCCCAGGATACTGTCCTGGGTCGCCCAAGCTGTGGGACGAGCCCCTGGGGCTGGGGTCCCCCAGAAAGACGAGGGTCCTCTCCTTCCCTCAGCCTGGAAAAATGCTGTCCCGGGGCAAGCCCCCTTTGCCAGGCAGCCCCCGCCCCTGTCCTTGCTGTCCCCGGCACCCAAGCTGGCTGGTCCCGCTGGGGGCCCCTGCTCTGCCATCCTCGGCAACCTGGAGCTCTGTGCTTGCTGCACAGAGTGGGGCTGGCACCGGCGGCCTGAGAGCTGCAGGCTTCACGATCACCCTACCCTTGTGGCTCAGCGCGCCTCGTTTTGTCTAACCCTCTCCCTTGCCACCTCCATTTTGCAGTTGAGGACATTGAGAGGTTGGTGTGCCCAAGGTCACGTAGTGACACCTGGGCTGGAGCCCAGGCCTTGGACCCCCGAGCTCCAGGGGGCACGGCCACCCCCAGCCCCTGGCCAGGGCCATCTGAGCAGCCCTGGCCACAATGAGCCATTGCAGGGTAACCCCAGGGCCTCCTCAGGCCCCCGGCAGGAGTGGCGAGATGAACGCTGCCCCCTACCAGGGGGTGCCAGCCCCCGGAGCTGGGCCAGCAGCCTCCAGGCGGAAGATTCACCCAAAGGGAAGTGACGGGGCAATTTATCATACCAATAAACTTGCCCGAGGCACACTCCGTCTTCCGTAATGAAATGGGGATGCAATCCCACCGTGTTATTGGGCACCAGGGCAACCCCACATCAGGCGCTTATTATTTTCTGCCATGACCAGGGAAGACTGATCGTGCTTGGATAAGTGCAGCTTAAAATTGAAAACCAAGCAATTTACCTTCAATCGCTTCTCAGAATTTTGTGCAGCCAGAGACAGTTAAGGAGAAATAGACTCCCTTCCATTTTAAGTGCTTCCTATTAACATTTGCTTCCTCCTCGAGATTAGGGCTTGGCTGGGGAGGGGACTGCTGGGGTGTCTTGCTTGGTTGGGAAAGGAGACATGCCCTCAGGCTCCTCTTCTTGAGGGTCACAGGGTCACTGTGTTGCCATCCCTCCCCTTTCTCCTGGCAGAGCTAGGTGGTGGGCCCACATTGGGCGGGTCCTCATGCCTGTGGACATGGGTGAGACCCAGGCTTGGCCTCAGGCCTAGCAAGGAGAGGGTGCCCAAGCAGGAGTAGGTGGTGCCCTCTTCCTGGGGTGCTGCATCCTTGGCCTGGCTTCCCATCTTATAGTTCAGGCTTTGAGGGGCAGATGTCCTCAAGCCAATTCTCCAATAACATTTTTGTCTCATTTCCAAATTAAGGAGCAGAGGTTGACTCTGGGATGCTGGGGCACTGGGGAGGGATGGCACCCTTGGTGAGAGCAGCCTCTGCTCATGCTTGGGCAGCTTGACATGGGGGCCCATCCTTCCTCCCAAGCTTGCGATGTTCTCTCCACCTTCTCCCAGATACCCACCCCCAACCTCTGCTGTTCACCCCTACAGGGTCAATCCTGCAAGATTTGCTCAACATTCCAGGAGAGAAATTCTTGCACTCATAGTACTGACGGTTGGGAGGCTGGGCGAGGCCTCTGGGCGGTCCCCCAAAGCCCTTGCCTCGACTTCCTTTTATCCCAGGAATAATGAGAGGAGGGTTTGCCGAGATGTAAATCGTCCTCCGCGTGTAAATGTGACAGTTACCTCCTGAGGCCCCTCCATCGATGGCGCAAGATAAACTGTTGTGATAGTCTCAAACCCTGGCTGCTCTCCTGGTCGTGAGGTTCCAGCCCTGGCCTCCTCTTGTTTAATCAGCCTCCCCCTTGCTGACTGCACAAGGCAGGGTTGTGTGCAGATGGGATTTTCCAGCCCTCTGCACGCCCCCGCCTGGCAGGCTCACATGGAGCAGGTTCCAGAAGGCCGAACCCTAGGTCTGGACCCTTATCCCGAGGGTCTCCATCCTGAACCTCAACATCCCTACTTACCTGTGCAGAGTGTCCCAGGGCTCCCATCTCCCTGAGGTGGGGGGGAGGGGGGAGATCTATGGAGCATAAGTACCCATCACTGCCCTGAAAATCAAGGCACCTCTGGGAGGGTTTAAGCACAGCTCGGCGTCCTCAAGGCCCTGCTTTGTGCCTTGGGCCCTCGGCCAGGGCCTATCCAAAACTCTTACGTGGAGGCAGTGAGATAAGACGGAGGAAAATTCCAGGCAAGAGAGCAGCACATTCCACAGGGGCAGAGCAGGTGTTTGGACACAGGCTGGGGCTGTTTGGAGGGATGCTGGGGCTTCTCCCCTCCACCACAATATAACTGGGCCAGTCCTAGCTCTGGAGAACTAAGGGGTAAGGAGCCTGGGACCCTGCAGAGGCCCCCTGGACTGACCATGATTGTGAACAGTCTGACCTTTCTAACTGCACCTTGGGGGCTGGTTCATGAGGGACACAGCTGGAGGTGCCCCCCACCCACTGACCATACACTTGGCATGGGCAGTTGGCAGTTGGCTGACAGCCCACCCAGCATCCCACCTCCCTCCTCCTCAACGAGTTAGCACAAATTTGGGAGAGGACCCGGGTCTCTTTTTGGTCCTGCTTTCTAGAGGACTGGCACCTTGGTGTACCCCTAGAGTGACCAGGCATTGAGTGTTAGAGAGAGAGGTTTTCACAGCACTGACCACTTAGCACACATTCCAGGACTTTCTAAGATGCTTCCGTGAATAAGGTCACCAGACAAAACCTCTCTCTGTTTCTTTAAAATACGTTTTTACTTCTGAATTTGCTTTTGTTTTTATTGTCTTATATAATATACCTGGGAAACTTGCATGAAATACATACAACCGGTGAATAAATCATTACACAGCATGCAACCAAAACCCAGGACAGGAAAGGGACATGAACACAGATTGGTTCTCTGGGATCTGCCCCTTCCCCTGTAATGGAAAGAGGAACCAGGACTGGTTCAGGACCCCTGCCTGAAACTGAAATATTTCTGGGCCGTTCCAAGTCTGTGTGGCAAACCCAGTTCTCACCATTGATCCTTTTCTCTTCCTGTTCTCCGAGAGAAAGGACCAATCCAAAGATGACAGGATTCAAAAGAGATTAATTTGTTATTTTAGGCCTTTAGAAAGTGCAGTTGCACAGAATCGGAGTCCCTGGGTCGTAACGAAGTTCAGATCAATTAAAACAATTTACTTTGCTGCTAATGATTTCAGACCATTGTAATTTATTGGTAAGTAAATGACTTCAAAAGCGCATTCCTTTGTGGCTGCACAGAGGGAATTTTAACAAGTTCTTGGATAAATTAAGTCTGGAATTTGTTAACAGACCATTATTGTAAAACATTTAAAGTGGGCCTTTGCACACTGCTCCAAGGCCTGGAAGTTTCCAGAAACAATTAAAACTTCTAATCAGTTCTCCATTGTTTTAGCAAATCACATGACAAGAAAGGGCCTCTGATAACAAGTCGGAAAGCCCCACATGCAAAGGGCTGGTGGCCACTAGAGTCCCTCCCCAGCTCCTGCTCGCAGGGTCAAGTCCAAATTGCTGCTCTGGCCAAATCTGCCCGCACTGTTTGGCCTCCACCCACCCGTTGGGTCTCGCTGTGGCACTCTGCCCATGGCTCACAGGGCCCTGGCTGCTCTGGCTCCATCTTGCTTCCTGTGAACCAGCAGAGGTCAAGACTTCTGCCCTGGCGGCCCCCTCTGCCCATTCCACCCTCCCTGCTCTTCTGCAGCTGCCTCTTTCTCGTGGCGTAGGTCTCAGCTGTCACCCCACTCGCAGGGCTAGCTGCAGACAGGTCTTCACCCGCTCATGTCTCTCTTGACCCTGCACCCCCTTCCCCCATTCCCCGTCACTCCCACAGCACAACAGCGCCCAGACTCTGGTCTGTCTGTCCTAGCACATTGAGTGGTCTAATTTGTGACAGCCCCAGACATGAGGCATAAGTTGTATCCTGTTGGAATGAGACAGACCAGGGCAGGGACTCTTAAGAACACAGAGCCATGAGAAAGGCCTGCCCACCATGCACATGGGTTGGTGTGTCACCTCCAGGGGCTTGGGCTGGCTGGCCGTGTTTACCTGGTCACAGGGTGTCCTCACTGAAGCTGACCAGGATCTCCTGGGACCTTTGCCTCGGATTGAGGGTTCTCCAAGAGCTTCTGTCCACCTCGTACCCTCGGCCTCCCATCAGTAACAGTAAGAACAATCACTGTAGCCATTTGTTAAACGTTAGGGCAAGCTCGGGCACTATGACCTCAAGAAGTGCAGCATCATGTTAAAACCTCAACAAGCGTCATGTCAATAAGGCTGTGAGTCAGGGACAGCTACTCAGAGGGGCAAACTGACACCCACAGGTCAGTTGGTGAAGGAACCTGTCCAAGTCCCAAGTCCCACAGTGTGTAGGTGGCAGGATCTGGCTCCCGAAGCCATTTTCTGAAAGTCATCAGGCCACACCGCTATCTTCGCCCTTTAAAGTTTATTTGTGCCGCTCAGCTCTAGGGCAGGGACTTCTTCCTCCCAGGTCTGGCAGCAGCTGGGGCAGCTCAGCCAAGGCCCGGGCCCTGCTGGTCAAGACATTCCACGTGGAGAAACTGACCATCTAATATAGAGGAGGCGTCTAGGTGGGTCACTTGGGACAGGTCTTTTGTTTACTCTTTCATCGAGATGTACTTGTTTAAGAGTGTGTGCCAGGCATGATTTAGGGCCTGGGATTCCCCTGGAGTCCCTGCTTTCGTGGAGGTGGTGAGCCAAAGCAAAGAAGCAGATGATGAGCAAATAAACAAGAAAATGCTAGCGGACGGGCACAGTGGCTCACACCTATAATTCCAACACTTTGGGAGGCCGAGGCAGGAGAATCACCTGAGACCAGGAGTCCGAACGTAGCCTGTGCAACATAGCGAGACCTCGTGTCTTTACAAAAATTTTTTTTAAATTAGCTGGGCATTATGGTACTTGCCTATAGTCCCAGCAACTTGAGAGGCTGAGGTGGAGGATCGCCTGAGCCCAAGAATTTGAGGCTGCTGTGAGCTATGTATGACCTTACCACTGCACTCCAGCCTGGGCAACAGAGCGAGACTAAAGCGAAACAAAACAAATCAAAAAAGAAACTGCTAGGAAATGCGCAAGGCTTGTGGTCTCCTCTGACTGAGGATCAGGCAAGGACTCTCTTAGGAGGTGGCATCTGAGCTGTGACAGATGACACAGGAGTCGCCTGTTAAGGACCTGGGGAAAGAATGTTCCAGATAGAGGGACCAGCCCATGCAAAGGCACCAGGGCTGGAAGGAAGGAACATGAAAAAGCATGGGGGCGGATCTGGTGAGCAAGGGGGAGCCACGGGCAGCTGAGGGGACCCTGTGGACACAGGGCGGAGAGCGTGGATTTTATTCAAAGTGCAGGGGAGGTCTTTGGGGCATTTTAAGCAGAGCAGTGACATGATCTGATTGGTGTGTTTTTAAAGCTCCCTCGGGCTGCTCTGGGCAAAATGGACTTTTTGTGAAGAGGCCGTAGAGGCGGCCTGCAGAGTCGCTGGAAGGTCCTCACAAGGTCCAGGCCAGAGGGGGTGACAAGGACCAGGGCGGAGCAGGGGGAGGGAGGGAATGCCAGAGGTCTCTGGGATCTATTTTGAGGCGCGTCTAACAAGCATGCTAATGGCTGGACATGAACTTAAGGCACAGAAAGGATGGATACATTCGGGCCTGCAGAACCAGGGGCATGGTGTGGGCGACACCTTGCCCTCAGAAGGGGCGACCCAGCGGGAACCGTTGGGGGGATCAAGAGTTCCCCTCAGCCCATACTGCGATCAAGGTACTTGGTGGACATTGGACCAGACGGATCTCATAGGCCATGGTGCCGAGGTTTTGGAATTGAGTGAAGTCAGAGCCTGAGTCAGGAGTCAGGCTGTGGGGCCAGGAAGAGAAGAGGGCACTAAGCCTGACTCTGGGGACATTTTAGATCATGAGAGGAGGAACAGAGGGCATCTGGGATAACTGGAGACTGAGGTGCTATCAGCCAAGGGGAGGGGGTTTTCCAGGAAGGGGGTCCCCAGGGTCCCAGGTAGATCAATAAAGAGGGGTCACCTTAAGGGACCCTCTGATTACCATACTGACCCAAATGAGCACCTGTGTCTCAGACCCCACGTGATCCGTCTTGAGATGATCTGAGCAAGTTGGCAGACACTTCCAGAACAAACGTAGATTGCCTTTTAGTAATTTTCATAGTATTTTTGGCAGCTGCAGAGACTCTGAGGCGAGGTAGAGAGCCTTTTAATGGAGCATTGAGAAGCGGTTTTTAAAAATACCTCTTAGAAAGCTATTTAAATTCTCCAGTCTGTAGCAAAATTAATGGAGAAACTTAGCGCCTTAATTTGGTTCTTCTTTAAATGAAGAAGGTGGGAAGCTGTCTCCTCTGGTGGATCTGCTGAATCCGGAGGCTGGTTCTCTGTCAGCATCCCAGAGCCTGGACGCTCCCAGGGATGTCCCACGCTGGCCAGGCCTGGCTCCAGACACGTCATGCTATTAAGTCACTGAATCTTCACAACAACGCTGAGAGGTGACACCGGTGACACGATTTCTCCCATTTTAGAGATGGGGAAACTGAGGCCTAGCAGGTTCAAAAGTAGGGTCAGCTTCATTTCGGAGATGGTAAGATGAAGGTAGCTTGCCCAAGATCACAGAGCTTGGAGGGGTCTGAGTCTTGGCAGGTTTAAGGCTTGTGTGTTTCACTCCTCCAGCAAGCTTCCCGCCTGTCCGGGTGTCACCCTCATGAGGGCTTTCCACAACCGCGCCCCCAGTCCAGCTGACAGGATGCGTCCCCAGAGTCGAGTGGCCTCCTGGGCTCCTGGGTGGGGTTGGGACCTGATAGGCCGCTGACTAGGACTCACTGCGAGGCCCTGCTGCAGTTCAGCCTGTGCCACCCCAACCCCTCCTGCTCCCTCATTCTTGGAGATGGGCAGGACGTCGGGGGGCCTCCCTGAGGCCAGTGACAAGGCCAGGCTGCCTGCAGGGGAGGGTGGGAGGAAGCATCACCGAACAGCTGATGCAGGTGGGACTGTCAGTGCCCAGGAGCAGAGGTGGGTCCACAGGCCTGTGTGCCCTACCCACTCCCACCCACTACGATCCACGGGGCTTCACCCAGGGGTGGCCGGGCCCGGATAGACATGAAGGAGGGCAGGAAGAGGATGCCAGCTCTCTGCTAGATGCAACCAGATTTGGGAACGAGGGATCCACTCAGAAGATACACTTTGACTTGGGCTGCTTGGCCCCGAATTTGCCCCACGTCTCCCCAGCCCTCGTGCCTGCTTGCACCCCCATGTGTGTCCTGTGCTGATGGCACCTCCCCATCCGCAGGGCTGCAACAAATGCCCCCATGGCCACGTACAGCTCTGAGTCATGGCCTCCCCTCCACCAGAGACTGACACGCGCCCAGTCCTCAGATGAACAGTGGGCGCCAGGTTCCTCAGGGTCACTCATTCCCCGGACGGGTTTGCTCCGACTTGTGTTTTCCTCTGTGGCTGAATCAGCCGTCACCCTCCGGGGACAGCCAGATCTGTCAAGCCCCACGGCGCTTGCTTTTATTGGTTCTCCTGGCTTTATTGCCTTTCTTGGAGCAGCGAGGGGCAGCCAGCTGCCGGAGAATCACTCAAGTTGACATGGCTTTTTAGATTTCATTCCCCTCCCCGCCCCCACCCATGTCTCTATCTGCGGGAGAGAGTGACAAGGTGACAGGCATGCAGTAACTCTCAACGTGAGCAGAACTGATGTCCTTGGGGCCGGCTGTGTCCCCAGCAGCCCCAGGAACCTGAGAACATGGGAGGCCTGGCATGGTCCTGGGTACCAGCCTTTCCACCTTTCTTCCCCTTTAAGCCACAGGCATTAGTCTCTGTTGGCATCTTCATCCTACCTGTTGCCCCAGGATACTGGCCTTCTCACTCATGGCACCACCAACCAGCTCTGCCCAGGCTGCCAGGAAACACCAGGACAAGAGCCCATTGCGCAGGCAAGGGCCTCGAACAAAGCTGAATTTGAGTCATCCACCCATGATGAGCAGCGCTTGACCCTGGAAAGTTGCTTAACCTCTTCGAGCTTCCGTTTCCCCTGGGACCAGATGGCAGCTGTGATGGCACCTGCCTCCTGGGGTTGGTGTGTGGACAAGATGGCAGGTGCAGGTGACATATCAGCTCAGGGACTTCCGTAATTTCTTCTTCTTATTCACTGGCCAACTGATTGTTGACTCTAGTGCCAAGACCTGCCCAGGTAGAAGAGAGGACATGGCCCTGAGCTAGGCAGTACCTGAGTATCCCATGGGGTCAGTTAGATAGAGAGATATAGGTTTTCTGGGTGGGAGGCTGGATTGGTCAGAGTTCTCCAGAGAAACAGAACCACTGGGAAGTACACATATCTAGAAAGAGAGGTTTATTTTAAGGAATTGACCCACACGTCTGGCAAGTTCGAATTCTGTAGAGCAGCCCAGCAGGCTGGCCACCCAGGGAAGAGATTATGTCACAGCTGGAGTCTGAAAGCTGTCTGCTGGCGGAATGCCTTCTTCCTCGGGGGACTTCAGTCCTTTCTCTTAAGACCTTCATCTGATGGACCAAGGCCCACTCTCATTATAAAGGGACATCTGCTTACGCAGAGTCTACTGACTTAAATATTAGTCCCAGCTAAAAAAAGACCTTCACAGTGACAGCTGAACTGGTGTTTGACCAAATAGCTGGTTTTAATGGCCGAGTCAAGTTGATGCATGAAATTGACCAGGGTCGGGAGGGACGGCCAAGTGCCCTGGCCATTCTCTGCCAACATTGTCGTCTCTCGGACCTGTGGCTCTGCCCTGCCGGTCTGCTCTCTCCTGCCCCTGACCTCCTGCCATCAGAGGAGATGGTGGGAAAGCTTCACCGGTGGGCTGGCCCCTGTCGGAGCCAAGTGCCCTCCCAGTAATGCAACCCAAGCAAGTCCCCTGGGCAGAGAATAAGGAGGCCACCTGGCTGGTCTGGGAGGAGAGTGGCTGATATAGTCAGCCCTGGTCCTGCAGCAAGATCCTGCCAGGCCTAGACTCCCCAGCCTCTTCCAGCTAGGCAGAGGCTGACAGATGCCTCCGTGGGGTACTTAGGAAGCAGCAAAAGGGATGCCAGAGGTCCAAGGAGTGGCTGGGGAAGAACTTGAGACCCAGTAGCTGCCGCCAGGCCCGGGCCTGACGCAGGCCGAGCATTGGTTCCTTTAAGACAGCACCGTGTGGTGCTCCCACGAGAGGCTCGGATCCATTCTCTTGCCTTTATCGTTTCTTGAGGCTCAGCATGATGAAAAAGTGGCCTATATCTGTGACTGATAAATAACCAGAAACTTGCTGTATCTGCTTTCATTTGATTTTCTTGAACAATTCCTGCCAGCATGCCTCACGTTCAGAGGCTGCGATCTTAAGTGGCCGAAAGAACTTCCCAACTGAACCTGCCAGGGACATGCTTGAAACATTCTTTGGTGCCTTGAAAAGCACCAGACATGATCTGTGAAGGGCTGGAGGTGTCTCGTGTTCACAGACAAGTGTATCCTCCTCTCCAGGGGAGGGGACATGGGAGGATGGCCTCGAACCCTGGGAGGGGCTGCCTCACAGACACTCTGAGCTGAAGACTCAGACCTGGCCTGCCCCACCAGGGGAAGGGACTGGAGGCGAAACTGAAGAGGGTAGTACCCAGCAGGAGCCACCCAGAAAAGGGTCAGCAGGGAGGGGAGGGGTCTGGAGTTCCTGGGATGGCTGGGGAAAAGACTGGGAGGAGCCTCAGATGCTGTCTTCATTCCTTAGTTCATCCCTCAGATTCCTGGTGTGATTCTGGTCACATGTCTGCCTCAGCACCAGGAGAGTAAGCCCCTTGAAACCAGAAACTGTATCTTTCAATACCCAGAGTAGTACCAGCATATCACAGGTTCTCAGTGCATGCTAAACGGAAAGAGGGATATGTGGATGGACAGAGGGATAGACAGGTGGACGGAAGGATAGGTGGGTGAATGGATGGATGCAGGTGGATGGATAGTCGGTAGATGAATAAGTGGAGGAGCTGATGGAAGGATGGAAACTAGGTGGATGAGTAGTGAATGTGTGGAGGGATGGAAGGATGAGTGGGTAGATGTGTGGATGAATGGATTCAGGGGAGGATAATAGATAAACGTTTGGATGGATAGGTGGGTGGATGGTTAGATGGCAGGATGGATGGATGAATGGATGAGTAGATGAGTGAGATGGGTAGGTAGATGGGTGAGATGGATGGGTGGACGGACGGATGGATGGATGGATGGATGGATGGATGGATGGGTGGGTGGATGGGTGGGTGGAT
>NW_007251425.1:229144-255150 GCF_000164805.1 Carlito syrichta | reverse complement strand
GGCGGGTGGATGAGTGGATGGGTGAATGGATCAATGGGTGGATGAATGAGTGGGTGGGAAGATGGGTGAGATGGGTAGATGGGCGGGTGGATGGATGGATGGACGGATGTGTGGATAGAAGTATGGGTGGGTGGATGGATGAATGGATGGATGGGTGGATGGATGGGTGGATGGATAAATGGATGGATGGATAGATGGGTGGACGGGTGGGTGGATGAGTGGATGGATGGATGTCTGGACAGAAGGATGGATGGGTGATGGATGGACGGATGGATGGATGGGTGGATGGGTGAGATGGATGGGTAGATGAGTGAGATAAATGGATGAATGGATGGACGGATGGATGGATGGATGGGTGGATGGATGGGTGGATGGACGGATGGGTGGATGGATGGGTGGATGGATGGGTGGATGGATGGGTGGATGGATGGATGGGTGGGTGGATGGGTAGATGGGCAGGTGGATGAGTGGATAGGTGAATGGATCAATGGGTGGATGAATGAGTGGGTGGGAAGATGGGTGAGATGGGTAGATGGGCGGGTGGATGGATGGATGGACGGATGTGTGGATAGAAGTATGGGTGGGTGGATGGATGGATGGATGGGTGGATGGGTGGATGGATGGATGGATGGGTGGATGGGTGGATGGATGGATGGATGGGTGGATGGGTGGATGGATGGATGGGTGGATGGGTGGATGGATGGGTGGATGGATGGATGGATGGATGGATAGAAGGAAGGAAGGATGAATGTGTGAATGGGTGAGTGGCATGAGTCTTTGAAGGACTGTCATGGCCTAAAGAGTGAAATCCTATCCTCTGTGAATCCAGAAAACAAAACCATGGTGGATTCTCTAAGAAAACATATTTGGATTCAGGTTAAGAAAGAAAATTGTAACAACCCAGATTTGCTTGGATGGACAATGTGGAGAAGGCGCCAACCACTGGCCCTGGAAGTGTCAGGAAGAGGAATCTGTTGGGTTCGGCGAAAGGCGTCCTTGTGCTGGAGGGAGGTAGACTCTGAGGGCCTTCTATCTCTGGGCTGTCGTGATTCCCTTGAGCCCTGTCCTCAACTGGGTCAGGCCTTGGTTGCCTGCAGGGGACCCACGCTCTGCCTGTGCTTCTGCTGACCCACAGCGGGGGGCAGGGCTCTCCTGGCTGCAGACCCCAGTGCTCCTGTCCCTTCCTCTGACTGAGCTCTCCGAGTCTGCCCACTGGAGGCTGATCCGCAGAGAGGACAGAAGGCATATCATGTTCGGGCAGAGCTGGACTTGATGGCGTGAGGGAGGTGGTGGCGGGGGACGCAAAGAGGTGCAGCCAGGAAGACCCTACAGGAAGGTGTGAACAGAGATAGGGCAGGGCCTCTGAACCTGGCTCCTGGGGGATGCCCCAGGCCAGGGAGCCTCCTCTGGGGACAGGTCTCTAGCACCTACTTAGCCTAAGGAGCAGGAGGAGGCATGAGAGAGAAGCTGGGGCCCAAGACTGGCTGACATGAGGGCCTCCATGAGAGGCTGGGGCAGGGAAGGAGCCAAGCCCACCTTGCCAGCAGGACCCCCTTTGGCCCGTGTCGGTCCCCTCGGCATCTCCTTCTCCTTAAAAAATCTAATTGCTTGTAGCTTCCACGCCAGCCATCAATTTGATCTGAGCTCAAGGGTGCAGCTGAGGCTCACCTTGTTCTGCTTAAATAATGCAGGTAGTGAGGCTATTGATGAGCTGTCATGTGCTAGAAAGTGCCTTCAACACAGTCAGAAGACCGGGAGGGCCCCCGGGACCTCAGCCAGCCACAGGTCCCGTCTGTGGCTGGAACAGGAGCTCCCCAGGAAGAGGCCAGGCCCTCGGCATAGTCCAGGGTGGACGAAGGGAGTGTGAGCCTTGCCCGACCTTTTCTAGAAGGACATTCTATTGAGAAATCCTAAGGAAGTGAGGATAGGAGCTGTTTGACTAAGAGGCCTGCATTGTAAATTGCAGAGGAGTCTCCTGGTGCAGCCTGGGCTCCCTGTGGGGCCGGAGGTGGTGCTGAGTCACTACCTGTCAGAGGGGCATTGGGCACCCCACACCTCCCCCAGCACCACCGCCTGTGCCTCCTCCTGGCCACACACAGGGTTTGCGATGAGTTGGCTCGCTCTTCCCTGGGCCTGGTTTGAATTATTTTTTTTTGTAATGTTTAAAAATTCCCAGCAGCATGGCAGGTGCCCGGCTGCCGGGTCACCCCATCGGCTGTTCTGTCATCAGACATCATGTTTACCCGTCAGACGCTGTTTTCCTGACACTCAACACTCAAAATAATGATCTCGTTGGAGCACCTTCATGAATGATTCATGAGGCTCCGCTCAACTTTGGGTGTTAACAGCGAATCAAAGCCCCTCGGAACCAGTGCAGAGTGAGACCCAGCCCAGCCTCCAGCCCCCAGGGATGCTCAGACGCCCCCCGATCGAGCCTCCAGGGATGCTCGAAGACCCCTGGCCCTCGGGGCCTCAGCCAGACCACAGCACAGACAGGGAGGGGAGCAGAGTGCCAGGGTCCTGGCTGTCACCTCATGTCCTGGTGACCTTGCTGAAAATGTCAGGTCCCTGGATCCTGATCTCCATCACCCACAGGTGGCGTGACCTTGGGCCAGCTGCTGTGCTCCTCTGAGCCTCCTTCTTCTGTCTACAAATCCAGGTGGGGACCACTGTCCCCAGGGCGCCATGAACATTTGTGAGCTGCGGGGTCAGATGTTCTTGGCATGTGGGAAGAGTCCAAGTATGGCAACGACAATTATAACGTACCACTATCTCCTCACCTCTCCCAGCCTTCCTATGTCCATCTGTGACATGAGAGGGCAGCTGGGGGCCCCCAAGTCTCCTTCTCACCTGGAGGAGGATGGTGCATGCTGGGCTTGTCCACTCGGCCAGCGCAGTCATGGAGGGAGCACCACAGGGTGAGGGAATTCTCGGGATTGTTTCTTCACCAGATTCTGCAACAGAGGGGGGTGGGGTACTGACCCAGTGTGCACAGCCCAGAGGGGTGTGTGGACACAAACTTGCACCCGTGCACATAGTGGCAGTGAAACACGGGGCCCTCCCAAACTTGTGCACCTGGCTCAGCACCTCTGGACCCTGAGACCGGGCTCCAGGGAGAGCTGGGATGGCGGACTCTGTTCCTGCCCTTGGCCCCAGCCGTCTCGGAGAGAAGGGCAGGGTCTGCTGCTCACCGTGACCTGTCCAGCCCCTCCAGCGGGGCTTGGCATGTAATTTGTGCTTAAGAAACGCTGGTCAGCCGGGCTCGGTGGCTCAGCCTGTAATCCCGCGCCTTGGGAGGCTGAGGTGAGTGGATTGCCTGAGCCCGCGGGTTCGAGACCCGCCTGGGCAACTTGGTGAGACCTCATCTCTACAATAAATCAAAAATTAGCCGGGCGTGGTAGCGCGCACCTGTAGTTCCAGCTACTTGGAAGGCTGAGGCAGAAGGATTGCCGGAGCCCAGCAGGTCGAGGCTGCAGTGGCCAAGAGCGACCACTGCACTCCAGTCTGGGCGACAGAATGAGACTCCAACTCAAAAAAAAAAAAAAAAAGAAATGCTGGTCAAATGAAGGAATTGTACAGATGCACACTGGGATTGCAATAGCAAACAAGGCCGGTTTTGTACAGTCAGCTGTGTGACCTTCTACCCAGCCTCAATTTCTCCTCTGTAGGATCAAAGCAGCAGATGAGAGGGTTAAATCGCAACCATGCCAAATGTTCCAGCTGGTTCTTCCATTCACAGACTGGAACAGGGGACCATGGCCCCTCCATGGCCTGTCATTAGTGGTTTCAGGGAGCAGGGTGCAAAGGGGGTCCGACACAGCCCTGAACCAGGGAAGGGAGGGAGTCAGCACCACAAGACCCCATATGGACCAGAACTGGCCTCTGCCCCCTCCCTGGGAGCAGGATTCAGCCCCCACTGGGGAAGCCTGCGACTTTTTCTTTTTTCCCTAAATGGCCTGGGAGCCCTTCAGGCCAGAACGGGGCCTTGTTCTGCCTGTGTGGCTGGACACCATGCTGGTACTGAGTAGGGGGCCAGGCAGCACCTTGGATGGACCTAGAGAAGCCAGCCCGAGGGGCAAAGGCCAGTGCCTGCTAGTCCTGGTAGCTATGTGAGGACAGGTCCCAGGTCCAGAGAGGAGGTTGCACAGCCGAGCCCCAGGCCCAGAGATGAGGCCTCCAGCTCTGCCCTTTACAACCTCTGTGGTCCCGGACGTATCGCCTCACCCATCGGAATGTTCATTTCCTCATCTGTAAAATGGGCCTATGATAGCACCCACCTCCGTGGGCCCATGCTGCTGGCCAGGCACAGTCGAGGATCAGGAATCAGGACCCAGAGCCTGTGTTTACTTAAAATGCTGATATCTTGTTCATTGTGGATTTTCTCCATAGTAGTTTGGACATTTTAGGCTGGGGCCCTGGCCGGAGGGTCCGGACCAGAGGGTCTGAGTCCCGGAGAGGGGCGAGGTTCAAGGAGCAGGAAATGGGAACTTGGCTGAGTCAGGACTCCAGTGAGGGGAGGGTCCCTCCAGCCCTGCGGCCTGCCTGGCCAAGGAAGGCATGGAGAGCAGGAGCCAAGCAACACCTGACATCAGAACCTGCCAGGCCGGCTGCGGTTGGATCAGGCTCTTCACCAGGAGTCTGACAAGACTGCAGGCCGCAGCAGAAGGCCCACCCCATCTCATGGTCAGGCTCTGTCCTTACCTCCTGGTCCTAGCGAACCTCCTCCCAGCTACACTCAAATGCCAGGGCACAGCGAGGCCCGTCCCACTTGGAACTCCTCGCCACCCGTGCCCTGCCGGGGCCCCTGCCTTGGGCTGTGCTGTGCTGGTCCCACCTACTCAGAGCTCAGTGGACCAGCCAGCAGGGAGATGGGGGGCACACTGAGGGATGCCTGCCAAGCATCACCACTGGGACATTTTGAGAGACTGTAAGCCACACTGAGGCTGGCTGCAGCCAGCCCGCTTGGGCCCCGAGAGATGTGACTGCCCTTTGCGGGTGAACAGGCATTTCAAAGAAAAGATGCGGGTGAGTGGAAGGCAGTAGAAGTGACAGATGGAGCCCACGAAAGCAAAGATTTGGACCTCGAGCCCCCTCCTTTGGAAGTGCCCGGGTGCCCCCACCGTCCTAGGGGCTGGTCCTCTCCCCAAGGATCTGTGTTCTTTTCTCACCATTCCACATGTGCCAGACTCACCTCCCCTCCTGGAGTACCTTTCCTGAATACAGGGGCCATATCTTAGAAACCACATATCTTCCCCATGCCATCAGCAGATTAAGGGGCCTGGTAGAGACACACACGATGGCACTGGGCAATAGCGTCAGATCCGAGGTAGTCTGGGCAGGGCCTAGCCTGGTGTCCAGCACACAGTCAGCAGTGTTCTGTGGAACTGGGACACAGGGCAAATCCAGTGTCCCCACTGACCCCCACTGACACCCTACCACTCACCTGCTCCTTTATTCAAGACCAGCTGTGTGCCTGGCACTGTCCCGGGATGGACAGACAATCAGAGACAAGGTCCCAAGTGGTAAGTGTGAGCTGGAACAATGATGGGCCCAAGCTGGCTCAGAAGCACGCAGGAGAGGCCCCGGCCCAGCCCGGGCAGTCTCCACAGGCGATAACCAGAGCTGGGGTTTGAGGAACTGTCGGGGTGAGCCAGGCTGCAAGGAAAAGATTGCAGGAAGGCTCTCAGGTAGATGCAGATCCAGCCCCTTCAGGACCTGTGGGAGCGTTTACAGCACGGCCCTTGCCCACAAGGAGGTGGTGACAAATTGGGGACAAGTTAAAGAGCACGAGATTTAAGCCCATTGCCAAGCGGGAAATGGGAGCGTGGCACGGGAGAGCTGGTGATTGAGTGCCCAGTGGATCTCAGCCCTGCACAGGCACTCAGGCGGAGGAGAGCAGCGGGCGGCAGGCGGGCTGGACCTGAGGCTGGGTGGGGTGGAGAGGAGGTTTTAGCAGAAGAAACGGTGACGTCAGCCAAGGCCGAGGCTGGAGGGTGCACTCAGGGAAGAGAGACTGGAAGGTGCACTCAGGGAAGAGAGGCTGGAGCAGATGAGGGAGAGGTCCAAGGTGCTGAGAGGGGCTCCCTTCAGAGCCCAGGCTGGCCTTTCCCCTGTCCTCTCCCTGTCACAGCCCTGGTGTGGAGTGTTCCATTCTAGCCTGAGCCACCAGTTTACGTCCATCTTCCACTCACACAAAGCCCGACCCCAGAGACAAACAGGAGACATAAAAGGAGACGAGACGAAGATTCATGGAAGCCAGAACCGACTCTATTCTGGAAAATTGAAATATTTTGTACGTAATGACAATCGAGTCACCGCGCGACCTTCCCAGAATAACTTCCCAGATATATGACAGTGACAACAGCCGCCCCACTGGCGCTGACACGCTGAAGGCTCCCCAAAGCCACCACTTAAAAAATGCCTCCCGTGTTATTACCATTCTTCACTTGGGGATGTTTATGGCGCGTCACCGTTATCAACAGTAACAAATTTCAAGAACCTATAAATGACACCACCCCCAGAGACAGCCCAGAACAATCCGCCATCAGCCTGCCCGGCCCAGGCTAGACTGTGAACATCAAATCAGGCTTATCTGATGGGCCCCCGGCGCCCTGGCCCCCACCCCCGAATCTTCTGTCCTCCTCATTCACCTTGACCCGTGAAGGCCCCGGCTCCATCTATGTCCACTTAACCTTGTCCAGCAAGAACTATGGTGCTGCTGGGGAGGGTGGGGGCTGCAGGGGGCTCTTCCGGTCGCCATCAGGGCTTTGAACCAGGGCAAGTGTTATACTTCCTGACGGCTGCAGAGTCCCACCCTGCACACCTGCAAAGAGTCTTTGCCTCCTCCTTCTGTCCTTACTGCATTCGTTCATTCATTCATTCATGTATGCATCCACCCATACCACATGTTTGCTGAAGTGACTGCGGTGTGGCATGGACGCCTGGATCACGCACAGGATACAGTCCGATGATTCCCATCCCAAAGGACAAGGGCAAGAGGCTTTCCTCGGTGGCACAGCCCTGCAGTTTCCTAGACTCCTGGAAGGAAGGGAGAGGGCCCCTGGGGAAGCCACGTCCCCTGTGTGAGCTTGCGGGGGTGGCCAAGAGGCAGCCTCAGGACCCGGAATGTCAGAACCCACGGTGCTCTGGTCCCCATCCTGGGAGCAGCCTGCAGGAGGCAGAGAACCTGCTGCTGACACAAAGGACAGAGCAGGCCTCATCCCTTCGGCTGATGCTGAAAACTAACAGGAGGTCTGAATGTGGCATAGTGGCAGGCAGATTGGGCTTTGTAGCAGGCTGTATGAGCATGGCTGTAACACTGATGAGCTCTGGTCTTCTCAGCGTCAGTTTTCTTAGCTGTAAAATGAGACTAAGAGCATTCTCAGGGCTGCTAAGTGAGTCAAATGAAATGGTACCTATGAAGGGCACAGTGTGCTTCTTGACACAGAGTCGATGCTCAGGACATGAAGACAGTTACTGTGTATAAGGAGGGAGTCTATCCTTTTGCTTTGGACTTTAATTCTTCTAAAATAGGCAGAAGCCCTGGTGAGGGGTTTTGTAACCATTGAGTTTGGAGAAGTTGTGTTCTGTGGGAGAAGAGATGAAAGGTCACTTTGGGGACACGGGGGAGATGCAGGGGAGGTGGCAGCCTGGCAAACACGCTGGCAAACAGGCTGGCTGGCACTGTCACCTCCTGACCTCAGCCAGCCCTGCCCAGCTTGGCCACTGTGTCGTGACCTCAAGCCAGCCATGTACCCGCCCTCTCAGCCTCAGTTTCTCCATTTGCCAAGAAGGCCTCCTCCGGCCTGCCATTCATATCCGGCACCTACAATAGCTATTTGTAAAACGTTTTGAACAGGACTGGGAAAACTTAACAAGATAATGAATGTGAGAGCACTCTGAAAACACTCCATGTTTTGTAAATGTAAGAGATTATTATTCCCATTTACCACCCTTTTAAAAGGATGTTTTCCCTCCATTCAGCCAAATTTAACTTGGATGATGAAGAGCCAGGCCTGGGCTTCCCCAGCTATAATTTCCCGGCTTCCTTGTGCTTCTGAATATTAAAACACAAAGGCTCACATTGCAGAGAGAAGCTGAAACAGCGGCCTATTAGAGGTGCCACCGCACAGACAGAATTCAAAGTGATATTTCAAGCAGGGCGTTCTGTTTATATAAACCTTGAGAGCACTCGATGAATGTCAGCAGAACTTTGAAATTAAAATCGCTTCTTTTTTCATACACAGCTCACTCTGTTATTGAGCCCGCGTCTTGGGTAGTCGTGGAGGCTAGAAACCACTCGGGGATTGCTTCACAATGTTAGAAATGCTAAGAGATGCAGCCGAAAGGCATCCCAAATGACTCGGAATGGGCCAGCCCGGGCCCGCAAGGATGAGACAGGGTTTGTCAAGTGACAGCCACCGGGAGCGCTGTCCGAGGTGCTGAAAAGGACTCCAGGCTCTGGGGTGACTGGAGAGCATTTGGACAGGACGTCCTTCGCCAGTGGCACATTCCTGCTGCTCCCTGGAATTCTTGAGGGAACAGAGAGGACCCCGGGGAGGCCAAAGGTCCCGTGTGAGCTGATGAGAGTGGGGTACCAGCCAGCAGAGAAAGAAGCGTGAGGGGAGGGGAGGAGAGCCCCCCACATGACGACTGCAGTGGAAATAACAAGAGAGAAGTGAGCACGGAAGCTGGAGGAACTGGAAAATAAAGTAATAAAATAGAAAGAAACACCTGGTGACAGCAGGGAGATAAATGGTGCAAGTTGTACGGAGGGCTCATTTTTGTGCAAATATTTGGGGCTCTGTAAAATAAGGCTGTTTATTATAAATCTGTCTCCCAAATAAGTCTTGCCACTGCACAGGTGTCACCTGCAGTTAAGTTCTCCCTCTATGATGGGGAGGGTTGAGCTCGTGGGGTGACGTTTGGCTGCCACTGCTCTTTCTGTTCTATGAATAGCCCTTCCCGTGGGGGGAGTATGACTGCTGGGAGCCCAGATGAGGAGCCAGGCTTGGCCAGAGACCGCCTTGGTGGCCTTGACCTTCATTCCAAGCCAAGTGGCTGCTGGGGCTGTACAGTGTCCCAGAATCAAGGTGACTGACAGGTGCAGTGGTGGCTGAGGAGTCTCTCGATTCAGACTTTAACTACCAGGAGGGCTCTTGTGCCAGTTTCCTGCTCCAGCTCCAGCAGCGCAAGAGATGACAGAGCATGAAAGTGCAGCAGAGGGAACCAGCTGAGACAGGAGGCCTTCATGGCTCACCCACCCCTTCTTTACAAACTTTGAAGGTAGAGCCTACATCCCTCTGCCTGAAATGGCCTGAGGCAGTTCTTTCTGGAGCCAAGGGAAGGATCAGGAAACTCCAGGAACTTGGGGAATTTTCCGGAAGAATCTGAGGCCTCTAGTCCTAGGTTCTCAGGCCAGTAAGATCAGCAAAGCAAGCAAGTCCTCAAAGCTGGCGCGGCATGCAATCTTGCAGGGTCCCTTTCGCTGCTAATCAGACACAGACTCCCAGGAGAGGACACGGCAGCAGAGAGCATGTCTCACTGGTAGGGTCACCTTGAGGACTTTGGTCACACATTCCCCCACCCCCACACATACACATAAAGTCTAAGGCACTCTTTTCAGAGGACCCAGATATATGTTCCTTAGAGGGATTTTCTCTTGGGTCCCAAATCTTCTTGATTGTGAAATGGTCCAATGAATGATGGGTCTGGAGTCTCTTCAGGCTCATCAAAGCAAAAGGAGATTGCTGTGGGTTCAAGTGCTGACACCTTCCATATGAAATAGTGACCAGAAGCAGGTTCCCTGACTTCCCCGAGCCTGTTTCCTCAGCTCTAAGGAGGGTCTGAGCACAATACGGTTCTTAGGAGAACTCAACCCAGGAAGCCACATAGAGCCTGCAACCCCAGGCCAGGCACAGATCAACACTAGCTCTTCTCAGCATTGTTTGTACAAGATCTCTGCCCTGCCCCGTGCACACAGTAGGTGCACCTAAATTATCAGATGGACTTGAGTCTGCTTCTGAGATGCAGTGTTCACACAGCCGCATGGGCATAGCTTCATCAAGGTCATCATCATCCCTTACTGACACCATGACTGACTTTGAACACATCGGACTGTGTGATTGGCACATCATGTGTGTTTCCCACCTGGACCCTGAGGACAGGGGCTATCTCTTCTTCCACCTTCACAACTCCACTGCCTGTAACTAACTCAAGAGCATGTTAGTGGAGTGGTCAAGGGAAGGATAGCATCTCAGGCTAGATGGCCTTGCAAGCTAGATCAGACTCCACCCTGCACCGAACCTCCACAGATCCCACCAGGGAGAGCCATTTTCTAGGTGCAAGCAGCTCCCTTTCCCCAGTTCCATGCTCCCACCCGCTTCATCTTGCTTCACATGTGGCTCCAGATTTGCAAGTCTGCACCTTTGGAAAAGACACCTGCTTGCTCCCTGGCCGGGGCCCTCTGCCCCAGACACTGGCTTTGTGCTGTTTATGTCTCCCTCATTTTCAAGGCTTTGGCTGGAAATCTGGCTTCTCATGGTTGATCCCAGCCGGTTCCGATGATATTTTACAGTGCCTTCTTAATTTACTGCCTTTTTATGACTGTAGTAAAAGGCCACACATCAGGGAATGCCATCAAACAGGAAGAAGCGTCCCCTCTCCTCGTCAGCTCAAGTTGAGCATTGTAATTTACATGAAAACCTTGTGGCTTAGGGTGTTTACCTCCCATGGAACCCGTTTCTTCTCCCATTATGAGAGAGATAATTAAAAACTTCCCTGTTCCTTTGATACTGAATTAGGTTAACTCAGCCCAATTGCAAATGCCAGTTTGAAAGCCATTATGTCATTTGGGTTTCAGTGTACAGCCATTCGCTTTTTTTCCAGAATTTTTTTTTCTCTTCTCCTGATCCCAAATTAGACATGGGAAGAGAAATAAGGGATTTGTTCGAGTCTAATCAGGAAATTTACATCTCAAACAGAAATGTTTAGGGAGTCTGGGGCCAGGAAGGCAACAGAGGCTGGGTGGTTTCCCCTGAGTCAACAGGCATCACAGCTTGTCCAATGTGAAACAGGAAAGGCATGAAGAGGTAAGTAAGAGAACCGGTTCTCCCTACCGACCAGCTACCATCACTGCCGAATGATGGTACTAATGCTATGGCAAGATATTCCTGCCCCAACTCAAACTGGCTTCGGCAATGCGGAATGTATGATGTCACCTACATGGAAAGCCAGGGGGCTGCAGGCTGCAGGGTCAGTCTATTCGAGGGCTCAGCCATGTCACCAATCACCTCTTTGCTTTGCCATCTTTAGTGGTGGCTTCCTGCGCCTGCCGGGAGCCAGAGACTGCTCCATGTCCAGGCTCACATGATACGTGTTCATGTTGCAGGTAATAAGAGCTGGGATATCCTGCACCTTTTGCCAGTGGGAAAAAATCTGCTGGATGCCCTCACACTTCTCTTGCCTCAGGAGTCAAAACAGGGCCATATAGCCACTGCTGAATAATCCCCAATGTGAGGAATAAGAGGACAATTGGCCGGTCAGTTTTACCCACGCCACCCCCAGGTTCATGCCTACATCAAGGGAACAGATTTTGATGGGAGATCAATGCTGTGCAGCCAACACAGTAGCACCCACAATAATATAGGTAACTTGCATTAAATGTTGAATCATTCAAAGAAATGCATATGTAAAATCCAAAAGTAACAAGAAAATGAACCCCCAGAACAGACCAAAACTGGACCCAGATCTTTGAGTTCTCTCTAAGGAAAGTCTTACTCTTCCCTATCTCTTTTGGAGTCTTGAAAGCTGGTCGACACGGTACCAGGAGAGCAAGTGGGACCTGGGGTCATGGTGGAGCCCAGTGGTTCTCATATGGGGTTGAGTTCACTTCCCAGGAACAGAATATCTGGAGATATTCGGTTGTCATTGTCATCATCGTTCAAGGATACAACTGGCATCTAGTGGTAGAGGCGAGGGAATCAGCTAGATATCCTATAATGCACAGCACAGCCCTCCATAGCAAAGACTCGTCCAGCCACACATGTCTATCCTTGTGAAGTTGAGAAACTCTATTTAGCCTGGCTTCAGTGAAGGATATTCCCATGGTGCTCTGCTCCCTAAGGGAGGGAGAGAGGAGGATGACTTCTAACCAGATGTGCTGGGAGGCTGGAGAATACAGAGCCAGCCATCGCCCCCTTCCCTTCCCTCACAGAACTTTCCTTTACCTCTGGCCAAAAAAAAAGAAAGACAGAGAATCTACTGTACTCTGCCTTGTTCGACATGAGCGCCTCCCTAGGAGGAGATGGCCCGATTCAGCCATTCCTTTGTCCACCCGGGACTCTCAGGGCAGTTATGCCATAGACATAGGTCAGAAGGAGGGAGGAGAAGAAGAGTGTTGGAGAGGTCTAGAACTGAGTAGAGACAGTGTGATTTAGAGGCCACAGCCTGCAAGGCAAACCTTGGCCAGGGCTGAGGTCAACTGATTCTTAGCTGGGAAACCAAGACAATTCAAGAGCGGGTCAGAGAGATTCAGAGGTTTTGCTTGAGAAATTGAACCTGGCAGTTCAGACGAAGCCAAGGGGTCCTCTGACGAGAGTGGGAAGAGGAGGTATCATAGGGGGCAGCCCTGAGGACAGTTGCAGAGTGGATGGGACTGGAGAAGGTGGAGCCAGGAAAGGGAGGGGGCCAGGGACAGGCCAGAGAGCAGGGTCCATCAATGTGCCGCTCAATACTCGAAAGATCGGGGGCCAGGAGTGGGGAGAGTCATAGGTCCCCAAGAGGCAACGAGCCCTGTTTAGGGGCTGGAGAACTGGAGGGGGCAGTAAGATAAGGAGGCCCTTTCCTGGGGGAGGCCACCATGAGGAGAGTGGCCGCTGCCCAAGAGAAGCTGGGGGTTCTGGGAGAACCCCCGTGGTTGGTGCTGAAGAGCCCCGGGGCCCTTCGATTTCACAGTAACAGACCACAGCAGGATGTCTTGTCACTGTCACCTGTCAGCATCAGCAGAATGTTCACCAGAGGCTGCGGTCTCAGATGCCAGGAATTTCCCATCAGCTGCCGAGACACTTGCTAAGCCAAGTGCCAGCTTGGGGAGGTGGTAAGAGAGGCTGAGCATCGTGCCTCAGCACCAGGCTCTGATATTAAAATTTTTGGGAGCCCTGGCGAGCCTTGTCCTGGCCGTGTGGTGCAATAGAGACATGCCCCTCAGAGTTAATAAGGAACTAAGAAATTAATTTCCTGTCTGGTGCCTTTGCCCGTCAATGACAGTGCTATGCCGTCATCGGGAGGGCACTTAAATGGCAAGAAAAGCGAGGGGGCTGGGGTGCCGAGAGCCATGCCGCCCTTCTGGAAGTTTCCTGGAAGAGGGATGGAAATATCTGTGAAATCCGAAGCAGGTCAGGGTGCCTGCCCCTGGGATCATTGCTTCCGAGAAGATCACTTTGATTTTCATCGGGCCGTGGTTTGTTGCAGAATTCCAGGCACCAGCTCAGCTCAGCCACATCTAGGCGTCCCTGGTGCCTCCAGAGAGACCATGCAAAAGACAAAGGGAGGCATCTTCTCAGGGTGACCTCATGTGACACCATAGTCATGCCCAGTCCTTCATTTCATAGAAACAACTGTCCAATGGGGAGTGTGTCACATTCAAATGAAATTTAAAAAGGCACAGTGAAACTGACCTTGCTTTCTAAGTTTATGACCTTGGTTGGGGGGAAAGTGGGGATGGGCCAATTCGTTAGTCAGTGACTGAGTGGCTGCTATTTGCTGGGGACTGTGTTCTGAATCTCCACTGAATCTCTCTTGATCCTCGGGATGGCCTGTTGGGGAGATGGGGATCCCCATTGTACTGGTGAGGGATGTGGGGCCAGGAAGGGCTGAATCACTTGCCCAAGATCCCACAGTGTTCACCGTGGCCCAAGTGAGAGACGAGCTCAGGTCTGAGTCCATGTCCAAGCTCTTTCCGTCATCTGACTGCAGGCAAAATCACAGATCGGTGTATTTTTTTCTTACTTTAATTCCAAAGTCAGTATCCACCACCGAAAGCAGCTGACTGAATTATAGCCCGTCATTCATTCCTTCATTCAGCAGATAGCCAACAAAGTGTTGTTCTTTCGAAGTCAGCCTTCCACAACTGAACGTTTGATAGCCTTCTCCCTAATGGGTACAACCGTGTGTGGCATCCTGGCTACCCGTCCAAGCCTCTCCGGTGATTGGATCTCAAAACTCGGAGGTTTTTCTTCCACTGAGAGATTGAATATTCAGTTCCATGTGGAGGCTCATTCCACATCAACACGTTCCTGAACCATTTCACTTATTAAACAAATATGTACCAAGCCCGGCTCTGGGCCAGGTGCAGGCTCAATGCCGGGTGAGCAAAACAGACATGGAGTCTGGCTCTGGCCCTCATCACAGAGCCCGGCCCTGACCAGCCCCCGTTCCCGGCTCTCCTGACCAAACCTCTACTCTTCTTCTTT
Organism: Carlito syrichta; assembly: GCF_000164805.1. NCBI lineage: Eukaryota > Metazoa > Chordata > Mammalia > Primates > Tarsiidae > Carlito > Carlito syrichta. The sequence goes on along the minus strand of NW_007251425.1, from coordinate 240,679 downwards.
TGATGGCTCTTTTTCTGAATGCTCACTGAGGGCTGAGTCTTCCCTGAGACCTCTGTCAATGTCTCCTGTGTCTTTTTTCCCGGGATCCCCACAGCTGGCTTCTTGTCACCTCACACTCCTCCCGGGTCACATCCTCACAGGCCCTCCCAAGCTGCCTGGCTCCAGTCTTCACCCCTCTCTCCCTTCATCCCTGCCAGCCTGACTTTTGCTCTTACTCGTGGCATCTGACACCATCCAGAATCACCTTCTTCTTTCTCCAAATATGCATAGCTCATCTCTCCCGTGCTTTCCGAGGGCAGAGACTTGGTCTTCACAGAAGACCCCAAACCTAGACCAGCCCCTGGCCTGTTGTGGCTCTTGATTGACATCTATTGAATAAATGAGTGAATGAGTGAATGAATGAACACCCTGTGAAGTGAGTGCTAGGATAACCCCCACTCTGTTACCCTAAGAGGCTGAGAATCCCAGCCCAGAGCACTCACTGGAGAGGGAGGGGGTGAGCTGGGACCCCAGCCTCTCAAAGCGGCTGTGGAGAGACCATCTTCCCATCAGCTCCAAGCTGGTGTCCTTTCTCCCAGAAGCCAGGGAAGCACAAAGAAGTCCTAAGAAAGGTGTCCTGCCCCAGTGCACCCAAAGCCCTCAGTCAGAAGTTATTTTCCAACTCTGCCTTCCTCCTGTCCTCCTTTCTCCAAGGGGGCCACTGGCTTGATTTCCCTGCAGCCAGCAGGATTAATGGCCGTCCCTGGGTGCGAGCATCACTGAAACGGCTCCATAGCAACAGTATTCCGCAAACGCCAGCAAGTGTGTTTTCCAAGGGGACTCTATCCCTGACACGAAATGGAACATTTTGAGCGAAATTTAAACATAGTTTTTGAGCGGCGCGGCTCTGGATTCCTCACACTTCACAAATGCTTTCTTTGCAAACATGGGTGTCCCAGTTACCCTGGGCTGGTGCCAAGGCCCTCGGCCCAGCATCTGTTTTCTCAGCTTAAGGCAGCCGTGGTAAGAGCTAAAAACAAACAGGGAGAGAGAGCCGTGGGCCTCCAAGCAGAGGGATGTGTGTGTTGCACGAGAGTGTAACTGTATGTGTATGTGCAGAGAGATCACACTGGCACTGATCAGTTGGTCATCGCAACCCAGAACACTGCTGTGAGATAGATGGGACCCTGTCTGAGCCTAGTGGGAAAGAATGCCATCTGCCGTGGTTTAAGTGCAAAATTCCAAAGGCCAAGATGGAAGTAGGAATTTGTGCGTGTGGGAAGTTGAAAGAAATCATCCTAGTCTACCACTGTTGTCATGGATGAAAACAGAGGAGAGATCAGGCTAAAATAAAGGCTCAAATAAGCTGACACGCAGAAACACCCAGAAAGGCCCTTGCAGTGTCCTTCACTCTGTCTTAGCAGAGGCAGAAAAGCTGAAGAGAGAGGTGATGGGGAGGAGGGTGAGTGTACCAGCCCCCCACTGGCAAAGGTGCTTCCTGGCCCCTAGCACAGGGACGCTCCACGGTGACCAGTCCAGGCTGTGTCCCCTTCACCACCACCCCAAGGGTAGATGTAGTCAACAAGCCATTGATTCAACCAACACTTCTCAACTGCCTGGTGGGAAATGAATGTCCTTCTGACATGTACACTGCTCTCAGGAAGCCTGGAGTCTAGAGGTGGCGCCTAAAGACCCATGGAGGGGGCAGGATTAGCTGAGGCTTCATGAGAGGGCCGCCGGGGGTGTCCCAAGGAGCATGCAGTTATTTTTGGCTGGAAGGATAAGGGGAAGCTTCAAGGACGGTGTGGCGTTGGGGCTGGGTCCTGACAAGTAGGTGGAATGTGGAGGGATTCCAGGCCTTGGGCACAGTATGGGCAGAGCAGGCTGAGTGGCCCTGATGCCTAAGCTGGGGCCAGGGTAGGAAGGGAACGAGGGAGCTGTGGATGGATGGTGGATCAGGCTGACCGACAATGGAGGCCTTCGGTATCAGGAGTGGGGTTGTGTTCATGGGAACTGAGGAGTCATAGGAGGTGGCAGCAGACTGCACCGTCAGAGCTGGGACTTGGGAATATGGCTGTAGGCATCGGGTGGGAGGACCTGGCTGAAAAGCAGGAGACCAGGCAAATGACTGGTGCCAGGGTGTGTGGGGAAGGCCGGACTGGGGTGAAGGTCTCAGGGACTGAGGGAAGAGCCGCAAGCCTTCCCACACCTCTCCCCGCCTTTGGTTCTGCTGGCATTCACAGTGCCTCTGACTTGATGGTCGTAGGGGTCACAGTAAGTGACCACCCTGCGGCTCAGTTCTATGCCCATGGACCAACGTGGGTCATGGTCTCTAAGCACGATGCTTAGACACACCAGAGGATGCTGGAGGACTCCAGGTATTTCTGTCGCACCATCTGGAGAGGGGCAGGTGGGATCATCTGCTCCCTGCAGGCCACAGACACCCACCTCAACTGGTGTCCTCAACACCTGCCAGGAGAGGGGACAGTTGAAGCCAGCATCGGAGTCTGTGAGCTTGCTCCCCTCACAGACTCCAATGCTGTGCAGTGAACTGTGCAGTGGGCTGGCCCGGACAGCCTTGCTGTGTGGTTCCAGCCAGGGGTTTCACGACAGAGCGATGGAGATGGGACCTGAACCCGTGTTGGCATTCAGGATGTGGAGCCCCGTTGGTTCGGGGCACAAGCCGGCATCTCCTGCAAGGGCACATACTCTGGGAAGGGACGGGCCTGCAGCAGCTGCTCTGCAAAGGGAACAGCCCCCGGATTTGCTTGTGTCATTAGTACAGCGGGTTCCATGATTACCCGAGGAGGCTTACAGGTTATCAGCAAGCTCCAGGAGCCACTGGAGAAAGGAAGAAGATAAAGAGGGATTTAAAAAGAAAATAACAAAAAGAAAAACTGTATTTTCTAATCCAAACCCTGCCCGGCAGTGGCTTTGTTAACCCGCAGTCACTCCTCCAAGACATAAACTGTTGAGGGCCACAATTACTTCAGTGATTACACGTTATCTTGTCCTGCCAAGATATTAAAGAGGAACTGGGGGACGCATTAAAAAAACATACAGCCCAATTTAATCATGATTCCCTCTAAAACAATTGCTGGAATCTCACCGCTACAGTTGCCAGAGAATAAAAATCCTATAGAGGCTCGACGGGCAGGACACGATGCATCCTCTGCTGCCTGCACAGCCGCCCATTTGTCAGTCAAGGGAGAGCTTTGGGGTGTAGGTCTTGGGTGGGATTTAGAGGAGGCGCTCCCCAGGTGCTCCCCCAGAGCAGAGGGAAGGTGGCCCAGGTCCCAGCCGCCCAGACTTCCCTGCTGAGAGCAGCTGTCCTGCCATCACACCACCAGAAGGGCGCTGGACCGGAAGGATGAGTTCTAGAGAGCTAAGCCCAGGCCCCTTCCAGCCCACTGAGGCTCTCAGGACCCAACTCATGGTCAAGACTGTGAAGGAGCACCTTGCCAGAAGCCAGCTTTGTTCTGAACACCACTGCCAAGGGTGGGGAGCGGCACCAAGATCTACACGTCTGCACACATACTGTCTCTGCAAAGCAAGGGAGGTGCAATCATTTGCTCCTAGATGATTCTGGACATCAGGGAGGGGGCAAAGCTAGGAAGACAGCAGAGGATGGGGTCGGGGTGGCTGATTCCCTGTCCCCTCTTTCTCCCTGTCTGCTGGGTGAAATCTGGCAAGTCTCTCTCTCTCTCTCTCTCTCTCTCTCTCTCTCTCTCTCTATATATATATATATATATATATATATATATATATATATATTTCCTGGAGACATCTAGAATATTTTTCGAGGATGTGTAGTTTTGCTTTCTCCCAGCATTTGGAAGATACCAAGAAGTGTCTCAGTGATCCTGTTTTTGTGCTTGGGCCAGAATGACTGGTGTTTAGTTCATATATATATTTTCTGTATAATATACAAGTATATATTATATATAATATATTTATATATATTATATATAATATATTTGAATATTGTATATAATATATATTATATATAATATATATTTGAATATTGTATATACTATATATAATATATTTTTTATATTTATTTCTATAGCTTTGGGATACAAGTGGTTTTTGGTAACATGGATGAATTATACAGTGGTGCTATCAGGACTTCCATCACCCAAATGGTGTACATTGTACCAGACAGGTAATCTTTCATTCCTCACCCCCTCCAACTCGTCCCTATCTGGGTTTCTAATGTCCACTGTTGCATTCTCTATGCCTTTGCAGATTCATAGCTTAGCTACCGCCAGTACATGAGAACATGCAGTATTTAGTTTTCCATCCCTGAGTTACTTCACTTAGGGACATGGCCTCCAGTTGTATCCAAGTTGCTACAAAAGACATGCTATCATTCTTTTTTATGGTTGAGTAGGATTCCATGGTATATATGCCACATTTTCTTTCTCCATGTATCGGTTGCTGGGCACTTAGGTTGATTTCGTATATTTGCAATTAATTCACAACCTCTCTTGACTCAGTTTTCCTGAATGGAGATGGAAGGGGATGGATAAGTTGGCCTGGATGATCTGCGAGTTTCCTCCTACTTCTATTAGCCTCTGTTCCAAGAGGAATAAGCAGAAGAGTTCAGGAGGCCCATGACTGTAGGATCCTTGAAAATCTTTCATGCACAAGTTAAAAAGACATAAAGCATCCAGTGAGGATGTAAACAGTAGTTCCTAGAGAAGGATGGGGATTATGTGGGGTTCCCCAAGGACCTGCAAGTTGCTTGGTGCTTGCATCATCTGGATAAGGACTAGAAGTGATCCCCACAGCCCAGGGGAATCCCACATCTTCAGGCAATGTGACCGGAGGGTCATGGGGTGATGATTTCTTTAATTCCTGGAGACGTCTAGAATATTTTTCGAGGATATGTAGTTTTGCTTTCTCCCAGCATTTGGAAGATGCCAAGAAGTGTCTCAGTGATCCCGTTTTTATGCTTGGACCAGAACAACTGGTGTTTAGCTCATTGACATTCAGTGGCTTGAGCTTCCCTTGGAGATGACGAGGCTTCCTCGGTGTTTGAAAAGAATGTCTTAGCTTTGCCTAGATGGGCTCTTTTCTTAAGGAATTACACCTTCCAAGTGAGCAGTGTCCCTCAGGGAGTAGGTATTGTTCTTCTCTCCATTGTACAGGTGAGAAAACTGAGGCATAGAGATGTGATTGCCCAAAGTCCACAGCCAGGAAGGAGCAGAAGCCAGACTCCAGGCCAAATGGTCATGTCTGAAGCACACACTCCCCACCACTCTGCTTTTTCAGCACCAGACAGACCAGGAATCCGGGACTGGGCTTCGGAGGGCTACTTAATTATTTACATTTTAGATTCTTTGTGTGTAGAGATGATTATAACCAGTTCTGTCATGTGAGATTGTTGTGAGGATTACACGAGCTAAGTCTTATGAAGTACTTATCCCCCACCACCTGCATCATGCAGGACTAACGAAATGGTAAGTTCTCAATAATCATAGTGGGGTGGTGGTCGTAACCAGAGGACAGTCTGAATTATATAGTGGAGAGAGTTACTGACTTAGCGGTAAGAAGACATGATTTTTTTAGGAGTTAGTGCTCTTGGTTGATGCAACAGAAATTCACCTTGAACGGACTTAAAGGTAAGAGGAAAATGTAGAGTTGAGGTTACTGAAAAGTCTTAGGTGCACAGGCTTCAGGTATGACTGGACCCAGAGGTTCAATCAATGGTATCAAGGCACAGTGTCGCCTTCCCTCCGCTCCGCCTCCTTCCTGCCAGCCCCCTTCTTGGACTCCATGTCCTGCAAGAGAGCTTCCAGGGACACTACATTTCATCCTCTCAGGTTCAAGTCCAGCATGAAAGAGCATCCCTGTCACCCAGCGGCTCCAGCCAATCACTCTGATGGGCTCTGGTAGGGCCATGAGTCTATCCTGGAACCAGTCCACATGGCCCAGAGAATGCAGGGCTCCAATTGGCTGGCCTGAATCACATGCTTCACCCCTGGACTGAGTGGGGTAGAGGTGGACGATTTACTAAAGAAAATTTGGCAACTCTTATCAAAAGAGCACCAAATGCACAGAGTTGCATCCAGCTCTGCCTCCCATTAGCCATGTGGCCATGAGCAGATCATGAGGCACCTCTCAGTCCAGTGCAGAAGGTGGCACAAGCCCAAGTTCCTCCAGAGCTATCGAGGGGAGCAGATGGTCAGAAAAGGCCCCAGAGCACATCAGCCACTCTAGAGACGCCCTGATGACGGTTCGGTGCCACTGTCATCTGATGGGGTTGATTCCCTGCCTAATGGGGCACGGTTCTGAGTGGGCATAGCAGCCCCAGGGGCAAGACTGGGGCACACGTCCCTGGGGAGCGTGGGAGAGGCAGGGGAGGGCAATGGGCTTTGCTGCCAGCTGTCAGGGAGGATAAGGCCAAGTCTAAGCTGCCGGCAGGGCCTCTTTGAGGCTGTTGAGAAGGAGGCCATGTCACCTGTGGATCTGGCTCCTGGGACTGGCGAAGAGGCTAGAGGAGCAGAGACCGCAGCCCTTCGAGACCTGATCACCAGGCATTTGTGCTGTTCCACCCCCATCTCTGCCGAACCAGGGCTGCGTGCCCTAGGCAGGACCTTTTCTCTGTAGGAGTTCTCTGGGTCCCAGCAAGAGGCCCACAGCTTCTGTTCCCGGGGCTGGGTAGAGCAACCCTTGTGGTGATCACTAATAAATCAAAAGAGTTCAAGGAGAGAGGAGGAGACAAACCAGGTACCAGCCTACAATCTCCTCCCAGCTCATGCTCTGCCCACTGCAGGGCACACACAGCCTGCGCCCAGACGAGTCCCTGGCAAGCGACAGACAGGCAGACACTGAGCACCGCGGCAGACACTTCCAGCCTGGGATTCCACCCTTGTGGGAGCCCCTGCCAAGCATCATAGTGTCTCCTCAGGGGATTGAGACCCCAGAAAATGATGACCCCAACTCCTCGATCGGCCACCCAGGAACTGATGTCAGCCATTTCAGAAAAATCTATTTAGTTTTCCACCCATGTCTCCCTGGGAATAATGAGTCTCGTACATTGACTGCCCGCCATGTCATTTGTGCTGAAATTGTCTCCCTGGGCTCCGGGGACGGGGCGAACCCTTTTTCTCGGCATTTGGGGATCTAGAGATAAAAGCACACTTTGCCTTCTCCTCTCCTTTCTGACCCCAAGACTTGGCCCCCATTTCCTCTCTGCTCTTGTCCTTCTGGACAGAAAAGCCCTTATCTCCGTTTTCACGGGCTACCAGTCCCCCTCAGTCAATGCCCCTCACCCCTGCATTCCCTACCCCAGACCAACGTCCTCAAGTTTCATTTCCAGTCCCCAAGGCATTCCCATCAGTCCAAGATGACCCTTTCTGGTCCCTGCAGCAACTCTGAGCTAGGGGCTTCCGTGAACCCCAGGGGTCCTCCCTAGATGTGGCCGATGGCAGCTCAAGGCCACCAACCTCCCTGGCAATTTGCTTTCCTCCTCCCTGGTCCACTGCCTCACACGTCAGCACACTGGGACACATCTGTCGCTTTCTACCCACCGACACAGTCTCCATGAGTCTCTGGGACCCGTGAGAGTTTAATGTTGTCGCTAACGTAGAGATGTTATTGGATGCTTCTTGCCCGGGTCATTTATAGTCATTTTAAATGAGGCCGGGCCGGCGCCCACCCACACATGCTGTTGGACAGTCATGAAAAGTTCCCCAGCAGTGTCCATGCAGGACGGCTACCTTTGGGTAGGACTACCTACCTTTGGGTAGGACGTTCTCGGAGGTGTCTCTCAAGCATGTTCTCTCTCTCTCTCTCTCTCTCTCTCTCTCTCTCTGCGGGGTGAGGCCGGGGGGAGTGGGGTGCGATCACTTGTCGCCTCAGCATCCTCCAGGAGCCAGATGTGCCCAGGGCTGTGCCAGGACAACTGCCCCATTCCTGTGTCACATTCAGGCTGAAGTACCAGGCCAGCTCCTGAGCCGGCGCGGCTCCCAGATCCCCATGCCAGGTGGAAATTGTTTAACTATATTCCCATGACTGGAAAATTCTGGTAATTGTGTAATAACAACAGCAGCAGCACTCAGCAATTACCCGGGGTTTTTCATCTTCAGACCACTTTACCCACATTAACTAATTAAGTCTCCCAGCCTCCCTCCAAAGCGAGGAGGGCTGCCGGCCCCAGACTCCCGCGGGTGCATGCTGGCAAGATGAGAACGGCCAGGCGGCAGGGGCAGTGGGGCTTCCGCCTCTGCTCACAGCCCCCCAATCCTCTTGCTGGGCGTTGCCTGACTCCCCCGGCCCTGCTGAGCACTGGAAGGGGAGCGGAGGTTTCCATGTGCCCTGTCTCGCTGCATTGCAGTGGGGGAGAGGTCCCTGCGCCCAGAATGTGCCATGGGGCCTGCCTCCCAGGGAGAGCACAGTTGTCCATCAGCCCTGCCTCCTACGAGAGCACCCAAGTCGCTCTTTCAGTTCCTACTCCCTCCCTTTTCTCTCTTTACTTCTTTTTTTTCCCCCCAGTCAGGGTCTTACTCCATCACCTAGGCTAGAGTGCAGTTGCATGATAACGGCTCACCACAGCCTCAACCTCCTAGGCTCAGGTGAGCTTTCAGGTGAGCTTTGGGACTATAGGTGGGTCGCCATGCCTAGTTATTATTATTATTATTATTATTATTATTATTATTATTATTTTTGTAGAGACGAGAGCTCCCTATATTGCCTAGGCTGGTTTCAAACTTCTGGGCTCAAGCAATCCTCCTGCCTCGGCCTCCTGAAATGCTGGGATTACAGGCGTAAGCCACTGCACTCAGCCTACTTTTCCTTTAATGGTCCCCGACTTTGAGGACCTGAATCAGCTCCTCCAGGTGCTGGGCTCCAGGTTCCCTTGAAGCTGTTATCCCACCTCCCCCACACACCCCTGCCTGACCACAGAGGGTTCCTGACTCCCATGGGCCCTTGATGTGGAGACAGGGCCGTCCGTGGCTGGGGGTTCGTCCTGAGGCGCTGACAGACCAGCTCAGGGGGCTCCCAGCCCTACCCCGGTTCCCACAAGCTCCTACACTCCATACGACCCAGCCAGGCTCTCTGTGCCATTTCTGCTCTGGCACTGACAGACTTGGCTGCTGCCGCCCAGGGCACTAAGGCTGAGACCACAGTCCTGGGAACACTCAGTACCCTGAGGCGGGGTGGAAGTGTGAGCTGGTGACTCCGAGCTCCAGCTGGGTTGGAGGGCGGCTCCTGACATGGGGAGACTCTGTCCCTGGCATGCACCGTCCTTTCTGTGAACAGGGACAATACACGTAACCTATAGCCATGGCTGTTGAAGGGACCATATGCATGGCTTGAATGTGGAACCGGGGACACGGCAGACACTCAGAAAGAAGGCAGCCTTTGAAAATAGAGGTGCCAGCCGGGCTCTGTGGCTCAGCCTGTAATCCTGCGCCTTTGGGAGGCTGAGGTGAGTGGATTGCCAGAGCCCGCGGGTTCGAGACCCACCTGGGCAACTTGGCGAGACCTCATCTCTACAATAAATAAGATATTAGCCGGGCGTGGTAGCGCGCGCCTGTCGTTCCAGCTACTTGGAAGGCTGAGGTGGAAGGATCACCGGAGCCCAGCAGGTGACAGTCTGGGTGACAGAGTGAGACTTCAACTCAAAAAAAAAAAAAAGAAAACAGAGGTGCCGTCTGCAGGTGCATGCCGTGGGTGAAGGCTTGCTCTTGCTCTGAGGAGCGCACAGCACACGTCCAGACATGGCAGGAGAATGCGGCAATTCCATGCATCGGAGCCCAGGAGGACCTAATAGGGTGACAACAACCTCCAGGGCCTCAGATCCGGGGCGGGGGGAGCAATCTGAGCAGCGGGTGCCCACCCCTTGGGCCCTTCTCAGGGCATGTGATTCTCCCATGTCCTTCCACAAGCCGCTTGACTCTCACCCTGCCTGTGGGTAGCCCTCAAGGGAAATGGAGGGGCTGGAACCCTGGCCAGCCAAGGGCTCCATGACCAGCCTCCTTCCTGATGGGGCCGTCGACCCCACCTCCCACTTGTCCTGAGAGGGCGGGGGCCCAGCGGCCTGGGCCTGCCGGAACATGAGCCAGAGGACTTCTCTCTGCCTCGCAGCCTGGGACGCCCAGCTCCCACCATCTCTTCATTCCGGCGTCCTGTCCTCCTTCCCGCCGGCACTCCCCTCCTGCCCACGGGCTCCTGCCCACGCGGTTATTAGGCGCTAGGGGCAAAGCGCCAGGGACAGAGCAGGCGATGCCTCTTCAAGTCGGGCTTAGGGTGTCTGGAATGTGCATATTTGGCGCTGACAGGACACCACAATGAGAGCGTGGACTAGGGGAGAAACCGGCCCCCGCTATCTTGCTCACCGTCCCTACCCGGCCGACGGGCCCCAGCCCACCCCCCCAAGCCCCCGCGGCAAGTGGGGAGGTGTGTGGCACCATTACATGCTATGATGACTTTCTGGGTAATGTATACATTTTCACGATCACACGGCCTCTCTCCTTCATTTTTCATGAGAACTGGCACGAGATTAATGACCGAGCCCCGGAAGAAACGGAGCGCCACGCCACTCTGATTTATTGACCACTTAGCGTTGATGAAGCTGCAAACAAGAGTCAAACAGATGTTGCAGCTGCATTTTTCTTTATCAAAACCAACAGCTTTTTACGTTTTAACCACTTCTTGCGTTGCAGTGCTGCTCACTCCACAGAAAGGAGTGCTAGCCCCAGGTCTCCTCCTCCCCCGCGGGCTGGAGGTGTCACCTGTGGGACCCCACCCGGCACCCCGTTGCCCTGCGTCCATCCCAGGAGTGGCCGAGAGGAGGACATGAGGTCCCCAAGGCTCTTGCTCTGGATGGCTTGAGTCCCTCACGGGTGGGGCTGCAGCCTCCCTGACCCAGGGCCTGTCTGCGCACACGGGCTCAGCTCACAGGCGGTACACAGTGCAGCTTCCCTTGAAACCATGCACCTGCCCACCTGTGTCCACACCCACTCCTGGGCACACTTGTGTCTTGAGACCAGGCCCATCCTGAGCCCTGGCCCTGCTTGGCCTCCTACCCAGCTTGTCATATCTTCTTCCCATCCTAGAGAGTGGACACCAGGCTCAGCGGGGCCAGGCACCTGCCAAGGGGAGACACATTTCCACCTTGGCCCTGGCCATCCGCCTCTGCCCTCACCCCTCAGGAGGTGCAGGAACTGCCTTGGGTCTAGGATCAGCGCTCCAAGGGCTGGGGTGGGCTGGGCACCCCTTCCAGGTCTCTGCAACCCCCCCCCCCGACACCCATGGCTACACCAGCCAGGCATCCCACATCTCTCTGCCGCCTTTCTTGGCGTCTCACTCTCCCTCCGCCCCTCTCTCTCCCCCTTTCTTCTCTCCTCTCCCTCTCTCCCCATCTCTCTATCCCTCTCTCTCTCTCTCTGCCTCTCTATTGCTCTCTCGCTCTCTCTCTCTCTCCTCTCTCTGTCTCTCTGTATGTCTCTATTTCTCTGTTTTCTTTCCTTCTCTCTCTCTCTCTCTTTGTGTGTCTCTGTCTCTGTCTCCCTCGCTCTCTCCCTGCCCCCCCCCCCCCCCCCC